>NC_072822.1:24270000-24557500 GCF_027744805.1 Dunckerocampus dactyliophorus | reverse complement strand
TCCTCCTCAGACTTCACTTGCCGCCTATCTTCTCCTCCTCTTCTTGAGAAATCATAACTTTAGGCAACCATGCAAGGAAATATGAATACAATTTTTGCACCAGGGAATGACTGCAGAAGGTGATCACACGTGTCTACTACACACTCAGCTTTAAAAACACAGGCAACCCATGCCAGCAAAAATGCACATCACATCCATTCATGCAACCATTATGACAGCTTCATAACAAGGTCAAAGGAAGACAAAATACAACCCAAAAACTCAGCTACAATGGTCAATTATCCTGATTTATTTTAATAATAACAATTAATAAAGAAGGTTTGTTATTAAATGGTGCTTATCATGGCAGCGAGCTGATGAGTAGCTGAGTGAGAGAAGGCAAGGTTGATCTCTGGTGGTCTTAAGAGGTGCACCATTTGCAGCTAAGCAGGTCATCGTGTTATACAGACCCCATATAACTGCAGCCTGCTCTCTAGGCTAATCCTTTTTAGCGCGTGCGTGCAGCCTTCCAGGAGCCTGGGTGCTTGCAAAGGCATGTACACACCCACAAAGGGCAGAGATAAAGACATGAGCCAGTCAAAACAGTGGCATGGGCCAGCCTAAGTCCCCAAGATCTACTGTATTAACTGGTTAAGAGGTGATACAACACAACGTACAAAAAAGTCCAAATTTAGCCAAAGTGTGTGCCTGCCTGTTCAAATGTATGTTATGTTGCAGTCAGCTCGATGTTGTATGCCATGAACAGATTTTTTGAAGACATACATCAGAATGTGCCCATGTACACGCCCATGGCCTTTAGAAGCAGAGGATAGCAACCAGCTGCTCTTTCAGTCTCTCTGATCAGGTTACAAAAGTGGGTGTGTTCCCGCTCTCCTCTGTCGCCTGCATGTCTGCCTCTCCCGCGCTCTACAGCTCATTCTCTTGCTTTCCTCTCACTGGACGTCTTTGCCTTTCTCTTTTCCTTTCAGAGGTTTGTGGCTTGCATCATCCAGCTTCATATGGCCCCACTATACGTAAACCACTGCGCTCTGCTTTTGCTTTCGACTGTTTTCCTCCATCTCTCCTTCGTCCAGCCATGTCCAGACTAAGAATCGGGGCCACAGATGACCACACTGGCTGGGAGCCATGTGACTTCCTCCCCCATGACCTCTGCTAAAAACTGACCCGCTCGACATCTAACAAAGCAGCAACACACTATGCGTTTGCACTGACCATAATCAACAAAACAGACCGTATAGTTTAATAAACTAATACTCACATAGTTAAACTGCAGCAAAATAACACCATATGCACCATTACTACAAATGTATAATGCATTTGTGCAAAAGTGCAGAGGTGCGAATAAAAACAAATGAATATCAGTTGACTAAAAATATCTTTGCATATGTGTGCATGATGGTCGTTCAATACAATGCAAACATCTATTTTCAACCTTACCTTGTCTTTCTCATGAGGCAGCAGGCGGACAGGTGGGAGTGATTCCAGGGACAACAACCCGGTGCCATCATCCTGGGAGCTGCTGCGGCTGATGAGTTGAAAAAGTGGACCCTGCTTTGCGACACGTCCATGGGCCACGGCTCTTTTGAGGGCTACCCTTAGCTGCTGGTGGAAAAGGCCCGGCCCCATGGAGCCGCTGCCTGACAGGTAGGCTGCCACATCAGCCTGGCACTTGAGGAAGCGCTCAATGTTTTTCAAGCTGGAGCCACCCTGCTCATGGAGGCCCTCCAGTGCCCGCTTGATCAACTTGTTCCAGTCAAGTCCAGGTCTCTTCCCTAAATGGGTTTGAAAGCTACCACCGGTGCTGCTGCATGCGCTGGCTCCGCTACCACCACTACCTCCACTGCTGCTGCTGCTGCTGCTGCTGCTGCCGCCGCCGCCGCCGCCACCGCCGCCACTTCCACCTCCACTTCCACCTCCACCTCCACCTCCACCTGCTGCTGCAGAGCTGACACTTTTGGGCTTAGGGAGCGCCAAGCGCCCAGGGTTATCAGGATCCTTGTAAGAGTTGAGACCTTTGTTGGTGACCTTAAGGATCGTTCCATCTTTCACGCTAAGTTCTAATTGTTCCAGAATCGTCTTGCGGTCCAGACCATGGGACATGGAGACAGCATTGCAAATACGCTCCTCAGATGGTCGCTGCTTCTGCTTTTTCACCTTCTTGATGGCCTCTAGGATCCACTGGGTGTACATGGGGTTGGCCAGTTTCACCATGGCTGCAGTCCGTCCGGGCGCGGTGGCCCTGGGGCCTTACCGCTATCACCAAACCAAAAAAAGGTGAACAACAGACCAAAGAAAGACACGTGGCCTGCGCCGAAGCGCCGCCCTCTCCTCTGCTTTCTAGCTCTTCTTTTTTCTCCTTCACTTACTATCCCTTGTCTTGAGGCCGCACGGCGACTCCCACTGAAGCAGAATATGAACAACACGGTGTTGAGCAGCTGACCATAGCACAACCCCCCAAATCTAATTCGCCATCCAGTGAAATCAGGTCCACCCACTCTGGTCACAGAAAGGTGACTGGTGGAAATAAGAACAGTTTAGTTAAAAAAATAAAAATAAAAAACAGAAAAGGGGAACATTTTAAAAATAGACAACCAATTAAGTAAACAAATTCTCAATATGAGTTGCAAACGATGACCATGTTCTCCAAGACGTGTGTTGTGTGTTTGTGATGTGGTCGAGTTCTTCCAAATGCTTCACTGTGTTCTTCAACTCCAGCGGTCTGGGCTTCTCAACACCAGGATGGAGTAACCAGGGCTGATCACCCTCATGCCTATTGCACTTCAGCAACAGATGCACCCTGCATGAAAGGGGAAAAAAAAAGACACAATGAAGAAAAACGTATGTATATAAAATGTGCATCTGTTCAGGTAACATACAAAGGGAAAACCAGTGATGGAACAGAATGTAAACCAACCGTGACAGCCATGCGCACTAACACGAGGGATGCGCACCAAGAGTATACAAATGTCACTGGACTGAAAAACTATGTAGCTTGCAGTGACACGTTTTGGTAATGTAGTGGCACTGAAATGAGGCAAAAATTATGTATAGTAACTCACACCTGTTTCTCCGTCGCTGTTCACACCAGCAACACACTTCCTCATTATCCACCACTAACGGCAAGGTGCATTCACAAATACTGGCATTCTGAATATCAACATACACCACAAGCACGTCTCTACACTAACTTAATTTTCTCAATACCCGATTCTTTCATGTAGGATTAACTAGCAAACGTTGTTACATCGCCACAATTGTGTATCATTTATCAATTTCTGCTCCAATTGTGCAGATTGTAAGTACTGTAAAATCTTACTATTTTTTGCACATAATTTGTTGGATTTATTATTTTGTTATAAGTGTACTTATATGATTTAAGTATTTAAATTACTATGCTTTTAAACTTGCATGTCACAAAAAATCCATGAAAATAAACAGGCATTGTTTTTGGACAAAATGTGCATGTTTCCCTTTTTTAAGTACTAATTTGGGCACCGTTTAAGCATGGGCAGAGTTTCAAAAGTACCAATTTGGCACCAGTATCGGACAATATGTAAACAATTGGTATATAGGTACATAGGCATATAAACAAAGTACTTGCTTGCACTGCTAACAATGAGACAACAGTAAAATAATAAATTCCAGATCATATTTCAATACACTAATAATAAGCTCACTTGTTGATCTTTATTATAGTTGTTCACACTGAACACTACCACAACATGTTGTTTTACCAAGAACACAATAGTAAGCAACAACCAGGACATATATACCTTATACCAGGTAGTAGGTGTGAAAAATGAAAACTATATTATTTCCAAATCAGCACATTTAAGTTAGGTCGCTATCTGTTTTGTTGGCTAACGTAAACACCATGTAGTCAAAACACAGTCACAGTTAGCAAACATTAGCCGAGAGATGCTAAGGTAGAATCAAGTAAAGTCAACGAAGAAAAAAAGACAGGAAACACTCGTTTTGTTTATTCTCAGTGGCACAGACAACTTCCCGCGAAATGCTGTGGTTTAGCCAGCTAACGTTACTAGCTAGCCAATGTGCTAACATTACGATCGTGTTACTAACATTACCTACCGAAACGTAAACAGCAAGAAACACACGGCTAGCTAGAACCACCAAATATAAAATATATCTTGTCTCTTTCCGTCCCAGACACGTCAACGCCAAATGATCGCATCGCGACAACCCCAGTCTAATAAATCTAATTTTGAATGTCATTCACATTTTAACGTAAGATCGCGGCCTTGTATTTGGCACAATGCAACTTGCTGACGGCCATGTCGGCTAGCGGGCAAGTGCAGAGAATTATAAGGTATCATCGTGCACTATTTAACATTCGGGGTGCCGTGTTTCTAAAGCCTCGCCGAGGGGAGAGGAGCTACCGGGCACTTGAAACGAGACCCAACAAGCGATCACCACTTCGCCTTACGTCCGCCCTCCCACGTAACACTCCAGCCTGCGGTGCGGAGACGACAAGGCCGCTGGAGCAGAGTGGCTAGGCCTCGGCTCCCCTCTTCGTTCCTCCCCCCCACCTTCCTCCACGCTCACCAGCCCCCAGTACCCCTCTCTCCCTCTCGAGGTCCCCCCGAAAAGCTGTTCCGATTGTGGCTTGCGAGGGAAGCTCAGACAAGAGCTGCCCGTTTAAAATACACTATAATCCGCCACGTCCAGCTATGGCTGTTACTCACCGGAATTCCGTGTCGATCCGCCGGGGAAAGGGTGCCAAAACCGTGCAGAAAGGAGACAACAACAAGCCTTAAAATGCAGCCAGAGACCAGAGGCTCTGGAGCCGCCGCCATCTTTGAGTGAAACGGTGCACGGCGTGGGGGAGGGGGTACCACTGAACAGCCAGGCAGGGCCAAGGGACCGTCTGCATGGTGCGAGGCGAAGATCCAGGGAAAGAAACACTAAGCGGTGGGGGCGGCGGCGCGCTGTTGCTATGAGAGGGCCACGGATATTGCCTGGGCACGTAAAAATGGAAGAAAGGGACAGATGGTGGTGGTGTTGGAGGAGGGAAAAAAATAAAAAAGGAGTTGAGGTAATCTCACAGTCTCCACAGGAGATGGGTCCAAGGGAACGTCTGCAATTTTCTTAGCAGCTGCAGGGAAAAAGAAAAAATCAAAGCCAATGAGCGCCGGTTATCGTTTGAGGGTATTTAAAGATCAAACAAAAGACCCCTCTCTCTCGCTTCAGTTGTTGTGGCAGCTCTGTATTTTTTAAGATGAAGATTGACACGTGAATTCAGTCCACACATGATGAAAATGTTTGCAGCGATCTGGAGTGTTGCACTACATGATTAAGCATGTCATCATCCTTCTCTGCAGAGTAGTCCATTTCCACATGTCATGTATTGGTTCTCCAACTGTGAAGCACAATATTATCTCTCCACTCAAGAAGAGAATTGTCTTCATGGTCTAATTCATTAAATGAAAACACTGATGGCTAGAGCAGCATTGCATAAACCCACATTTCTATGCACTTATGTGCACATACAACACATAGGTCAAAATATGCAAAGAAGTTATAAGTACATCTCAAGAAAAAAACAGCCTGCATTTGATTTTTGTGCTATAGTGGGCAAAGCAAATACAGTCGCTCTTCACCACATTGCAGTTCAAATTTAACAGCTTCACTCTATCACGGTTTTTCAACCATATATTAACAAATGATGCTGTTTCATAGTTGAATACAGCCTATTATTAGTCAAATAATCAAATCAAATAGTATGCATATCTATTGTATGTATGTAAGTTGTATGTATTTTTGGCAAAAGTAAGCATTTTCAAGCATAAAAATGGCGAGCCATCAAGAAGACAATTTGAATTGTGAATGTAGCATTCCACATTGGTCACTAAGTGTCAGTAATTGTTCAGCGAGACAAGCACCAGACTTGCTTTTTTTCCAGAACAACATGCTTTTATTGCAGGTTTGAATGATCTCACAACAAGCACAAAAATAATAACATAATAATAACCATGATAACATGGACTACTGTTGGGGCCATAACCCACGACAAGCTAAAACTCAACTCTGAACCCCCGACGCCACTTCCTGTCCGCCACCCATTCTGCTCCCCTACTAGCACCAGAACACATTTACTGCGACACATACAAGCACACATTTTATTTATGTCTTAAATGGCTTATTTGTTCTGCAAATATTTATACCTACAATATTTTGAAATATAATTAAGTCTTTATGCTTCACTGATTATGTTTTTTCATCAAGCGTTAAGATTTCACACTTTGTGCGACATGGCCTTAGTGTTTTTTTCATATCACAGCTTTCCCTTTAATTTATAAATTAACAATATAGACGTTTGAAATACAATTTTTATTGTTATTTTCATCAAAAACTGAAGAAATTTGATTCTGCAGCATTGCAGAGGCACTTGTATTGGAAAAGTGACAGCAATCTTCCTCTGTTACTCGCTAATGCTGAAAACTCCCCTGGTGGAAATTAAATCATCTGCAGCTTTGGAGTAAAACTGTGTGTACGACGGTCCTCAGAGACGTATTGGGGAGTCTCTTACAGGGAGCTATGAGACCTGAGCTTTTCCCATGTTCGAGGTGTCTTGTGAGTGTTCACAAAGTGATCATCAAATGAAAGTGACATGGTCACACTTTCATGGCTGCTTGTCTTGCATTTCTGCAGGGACGGATAAATCACTTTTCTGGTGACAAGGCACTAATTACACTTAATGCTGGTGTTATCATACAGATAAATAACATGGGCAGTGACTAGTGTGCCTCCTGAGGACCCACATATTGCATTATTGTGTACAATGGGTCAGCTAATAGCTGGACAATACTGAGGAGAAGCCTACACCTCATCTATCCAGCTATGAATAAATAATGACACGCCATGATCCACAGTACAAACCATACCCGACTATTAAAAACTCAAACAACCCACCCAGGGTGACCTGTGTTTGTGGAGGGGGTTACATTGTTTTCTCCAAGTTATCTTTTTGCAGCTAGTTAAAATAGAGCAAGAACCGCTTGGTTAATTATCGGCCATTTGCCATGTGTTTCTGGCGGAAGTCACATAAATGTCCAAGCAATGGCTAGTTTCCGTTTCAATTTTGGCTACGTCAACAACCGCTTATGTCAGTCAGCCTGTCCGAGGGGTGTCGACATAAACAGGTTCCACTGGAGCTGTAATTTGAACTTTACAGCCATCATAAATGAATACAAATTGTGAGCACTGCTTTAAAATTATGATCAAAGCATGTACACTTAGCTGGGATTATTCATTTTGACAAGGGTTTTTTTTTATTATGGAGAGTTTGTTTAAAAAAAAAAGTTTGGACTGCTGATTAGATAGAAAAAGAGCAATTTGAAAACACCAATTTAGGTTTAAAAATGAAAAATGTAAATAAAAAAATAAATTGGTATCATTCCGATACCAAGTAAATACACTGGATCCCTGCACATTTGGAATTTAGCACTGATTTTTTTCTTTCCTCTAAAATAGGCTGTTTTTCTGCAAAAAAACAGCCAAAAACTTTCAAAAAAGAAATCATTTATATTATTATTTAATGGACCACACAGCGGATGAGTGGTTAGCATGTTGGCCACACAGTCAGGAGATCGGGAAGACCGGGGTTCCAATCTCCGTTGGGCATCTCTGTGTGGAGTTTGCATGTTCTCCCCGTGCGTGCGTGGGTTTTCTCCGGGTACTCCGGTTTCCTCCCACATTCCAAAAACATGCATGTTAGGATAATTGGCGACTCTAAATTGTCCATAGGTATGAATGTAAGTGTGAATGGTTGTTTGTCTATACGTGCCCTGCCATTGGCTGGTGACCAGTCCAGGGTGTACCCCGCCTCTCGCCTGAAGGCTCCAGCATACCCCCGCAACCCTAGTGAGGATAAGCGGCATATAAAAAGGATGGATGGATTATTATTTAATTTGATTAATACATTTTTTTTTTTTTTATTTAAGTAAAGTATGTATTTAAGTTGGTGATAATTTGTAAGTCCGTAATAATACAGATCAAATGTACAGCATACATGTACCACTGTTAGAAAGCCCACAGTTTTTACATGTCTATGTCTTTATGATTGACTGATAATGCTCTTCTGTCAAGTGTTGAGATGTCACACTTTCTCCGGCGGTCCTTTCATGCACCGTACCAAGCGTGTGAGGCATATTTAGGGCTTAAACCAGGATTGTGCCACAAGTGAACAATGGCAATCGAAGAGAGAAAAGGAAAGTTCCGGATATCCAAATATCAACAATATATCAATATGAACACAACAAAAAGCACAGGGGTATTTAGAAGAGAACTGAAAAATATCAATCTCATCACACTAGTATCGACGCCATACTGATACTGCCCTTGTTATCGGTACTAACGATATTTGGATTGATCCCCCCCACCAAAACACACTCAAAAGTGTGCCAATCCAAAATAAGTCAAATACAAGTCTGATAGCAGTACATGATATAAGAATGCACTTTGCTACAGTTTTTCAAATATTTTACCATGAACTACCTGGCACGCAGACAAGGAAACAAGTAATCCTTGGCTTCCTTTAATCCTTCCTTTTTACATTTCAATTCCCTGTGCACCCACCTGTTCAGGGCCCTGAACTCCCAGTAGGCGACACCAGCGTCCACCTGCCTCCACGCCCTGAAGCAAGCTTCACGTCTTCCTGGTTGCACCCTTTCCCCACCCATATGTCATCTTCAGCTTCCACACGCATCTCATCAAGGCTGAGCATTGTTGTTTTTTTCTTTCTGTAATGTGAAATTCCTCACTGAGGAATGGCTTAAACAGAATTTGACTGATTGCTTATTAAGATGAAGTAGATCAGTCGTACACTGAGTCCAACTGTGAGGTTCTAATGTGGCATTTCTTTTGTAAAAAATGACTTATCAGGTATTGGTACATCAGTTTATCAATATATCAGTTTATAGTAATCCCTTGCCAAGTCGCACTTTGAATTTTGCGCTTTCACTAACACAGTTATTAAAAAATACATTGATTAATAAATCATGCTGTTTTGTGGTTGAATATGGCCTGTTACTACTCAAAAATATGCATATTTAAGCAAACCTTGCCTATATTTTGTCTAAATGAAGCATTTTCAAGCATAAAAATGGCTAAATTAACTATAATCCAAATATAAGGCATTCAGAAGACGAGTTCAAAAAAGTTGTGATGACATGTAGTATTCTACACTGGTCACCAGTAATGTTATTGTAATGTTCGGTGAGACACACGTGCATCAGACTTGAACGCCGGAACAACGGGCTTTTATTGCAGGTTTGAATGATCTCACAGCAGGCGCAATAATCCCTAACACGAGCTACACGCCAAGCTAAAACTCAACACTGAATCCCTCACGTCACTTCCTTTCCGCCCTCACTTAACTCCCCTAGCACCAGAACACGTTTACAGCGACACACGAGCACAAGTCTTATTTATGTCATAAATGGCTTATTTTCTCTAATTATGTCTTCTTTATTGGGTAATACAAGTGTAAAGGTGACTTTAGGGGTGTTACTTCATGTCTAGGGGGCTTGAAAAACTGTATTTAGAAGATTGTAAACAGGTTTTCTATGCTCTAATTACAAAATTATTCGATTCATAAATAAGGAATCCTACGTTGTGGAAATTCACTCATTACAGTCAAGTCTGGACTCAATTAACTGTGATAAAGCCCTTCTCCATGAACGCATATTGTTTGAGAACCCAAATTCTTTACTTAAATGGCCCCAGCAACTAAGCGGATCTCACGGATCTCCGACCAGAACTGGGCTCACGGGACCAATTGGGGGTGTAAGTCACTGTTGATGCACTAGACTGCTGATGGGGATGTCATACAACTTCATGTCAAAAAATCCGAACTTTCCCTTTAAAGGATTACTTCCGGTCTTACTTCAGGTCCAAAAATAATGATTAAAAATAAATAATAAGAATGAAATAAGTTATTGGCATATTAAAGATGATTTAATATACGTATAAGTGAATACTGGAGTGACAATCTGACAAAAAGGTGCAGTTGAGTTGTTGTTCCAGCTTCAGCACTATTCATCACTCTAACTGCTTCCTCCTCTGCTGTACTTAATGGCGTTCAAGTCGCAGCTATTAGTTCATGTTAATGGCCTTGTCAGAGGCCCCCTGTTGGAAACGTACGTCCACTTAAACGACTGTTAACCACAGTAGCGCCATTGATTTGTCAAGCTGAGAAGTTCTCTGCTGAACAAGTGTAATCTGTGGCGTTCTGAAGCACTTCACCAGTGAAGGAGGTGCCGCTTTGAGGAAGCGAAGCAGGGAGTTGGAGCCAGCAGACCAGAGGAGTCCGCTCGAGTCAGAGCTCAGCGCCAACAAGCCACACTTCACCTCCCAGCTGTTCCCCGCTCCTTTGGAGCCCAGGCAAGGAAGGGAACGTGGGCCACGGGGAGGGTGGTGTTGTTGCATGGTTGGTCTCCTCAGAGTGGGGGCACGCCAGAGCTTGGAAATTTCCGTTGTACGTTTCAGCGCTTTTCAGGAGAGCAGGGTTTGAGGGTTTGGGGGACTTGGCAATGAGCCAGATCCAGCAGGAAGCTTGCTAGTTTCACACGGACAAAAAAAAAAAGAAAAAAAGCAGTCATGGACCTCGCTATCAAAGAACAGCACTCCTAAAAAAACAACAGGAACTCAGAATAATGTGGTCAGCACGAGCTGCTGCTTCCACATGTAGCCTGGTGGTACTGCTTAGAATTGGGACCCAGTTAGTTCACAGTTTCCTAGGCACCTTTGTTGATGTTCAGAAGTTTAACTTTAATGCAGTTCTCCAAATACTAGGGTGTGGGGGGCATGACCGAAAAGAATTGAAAACCACTACTTTAATGTATTAAATAGTCATCTTTGACTCTTACTCGTATTCACACTAAGCCAGTGGTCTTGAAGTGCCCCACGCCAAGCTGATTTGAAATACCATAGAAAACCTGTATTATTTAGTTATTTATCTGTACAAACCACGGCCCCTTTACTTGTTCTGTATTACACAGGACGCCACATTGCGGTTTCGAATTTCGCAGCTTCACTCTATCACGGTTAATACAGCCTATTGTTAGTATAAAAAAATGCACATTTAACCTATTTTATTGCCTGAATTAAGCAATTTCAAGCATAAAATTATTAGCCAAATGGACTAAAATACCAATATATACTTGTATATTAGTTGATGCTATGTCGTATTTTACACTGGTCACTAGGTGTCAGTAATGTTAGTGTATTCTTCAGTGAGACACACAAGCACCAGACTTGATCACCGGAAGAACAGGCTTTTATTGCGGGTTTGAATGATCTCACAACAGGCACAATAACAACATAATAATAATAATAATTAGAATAATAACACGACCTACTGCTGTGACCGTAATACACTCAACTCTGAACCCCCGAAATCACTTCCTGTCCTCCACACGTCTGGAACACATTTACAGCAACACACGAACACGAGTCTTATTTATGTGTTAAAAGGCTTATTTTCCGTTCTTATGTCTGCTATATTGGGTAATATGAGTGTAAAGGTGATTCAGAGGGTGTTACTTTCATCTGGAACCAGTTAACCGTGATAAACAAGGGATGGCTGTACTGCAAATGCATTAAAAGTATAAAATGTATAGGTAATCACCACTAATGAATGCTAATGTAAGATGATCCATGACTGCTAAATTCCATAGCTAAACAAACTTTTGCATCTCATAGCACACAACTATGGTGCGTTCAAGGACTGCTGGATATGGTGTGATATCTCAATGCTTGACAAAAAAAACATTATCAGTGAAGTATAAAGACATAAACATGTAAAATTGTGGGGTTTCTAACAGTGGTACATGTATGATGTACACTTTACCTGTATGATTTATAAATTATTACCGACTTATGGTGGATGAGATGCCTTTTCTGCTGGAAAAAAAACCCTATTTTCGGAGAGAAAAATAAATACATTTTTTAAAACTCTGTACTGTACGCTTGTGTTACATCATGTAGAAGTGCCATATCATGAGGTTTGTGTGATTTTTTTTTTTTTTCAAGCCACTCCTACATCTTGTGACAGTTGGGTACGAGAACTTTGCAAGATTTCCACAAGATCTTTTGAATTTTCTCAGGTCACAACTTTAGGAAGTCAAAAGAAAGCGCAACAGAGTTGGCGTAGTCAGGGGAGGAGGCTGTGGAATCCGAGCAAGAGGAGAAGAATGTACAAATGTACAACTTCAATGTACAAACAATAAAAGGAAACAAGCTCAAGGAGCAGAAAAAAGTGAGTACGTGTCGTGTATCAAGAAACAAAAAGGATGGGAATGTCCCAAATATGGGACGGGGACAACAAAAGCAGAGACTGAAATGCAGTCTCACGGGACTTGTAAGAAGAGGGAAGATACAGTATGTGCTGACGTAGAAATAACCAAGACGACCAAGACCAATGTTGCATAACAACTGTGAGGAACAAAAGAAAAATTGTATTGATGAGAAAAGGACGTGGAGAACATTGAAGAGGTAAATAGAAGTGGACGTCACAAATGTTTATTTCAACGTGAAGGCGCCACATTGACTGACCAAGTTATCAGAGCGGTCTGCAGAGCGTGCAGGTCCAAGAGTAGCAGCTTTGCAGTGTTTGCAGAGCAGGATGCCTTTTAGACAACAATGCAGCCTCCAGGATTCTCTCACACATTCTTGTTGGTCTGCTGCTGGGGGGGGGGGAACTTAACCTCGTGGGCTCAACAGGCTTTGTCTACTTCTACACCTCCCGCCATTGCCATAACACCTCCCCCCCACCCCCCCAACCCCTACCCAGTTGTCCCCTCCTTTTTTTTTTAACCAAGCACAGACTTACACAACAGAGCACCAAGATCTTCTTAATAAGTTCCATGAACGAGCCAGGAACAACACATATTTAAAAACATGTGGTTAATGGGGCCTGTAGCCAATGCAAATGACTGTACAGTAGATCCCTGCATGTTCTTATATTCATATTCACTCATCCACATATTCGCAGATTTCTTTTCTCTACTTTAAATTGTAAATAATTCATTTTTTAGCATAACTTCAATATAGAGTGGTGTTATGGCGCTATGCAGCTATGAATGTGGAACTCAGTCCCGCGTGTGTGTTTAATGTGTGTTTCGGCATCTCCTCCCCTGCATTTGAATTAGTTTTTTTACGGTAACGTTTTGTTTTTTTACAATAATATAAATATAAAGTGCTTTGATGGCGCTATCTGCAGAGAAAAAGAGTGCTGCAGCTATGAATCCAGCAGAGGGCGCTGTCACACCAGTCATTTCACACAACATTTTCCAGTAGGAAGCTGCTTTGACAAGACATGGTGTTGTGTAACGGCACGGTTTGGAAGTACAATACGATATATTGCAAGCCTGTAAGAAAAAAATGTTTCTTAATGTGTAAAGCTGCATTTAAAAACGCATTTAATAAGTGTGAGAGGCATATTATAAAGTATAGAGTAGGGCTGAAAAGTGAAAGGATGCAAACGCCACCTTGATATTTTGTAACCCAACACATAAAGATATGTTAAGAAGAAAAACCTGCATCCCAGCCTTGTGATAAAGGTGAAAACGTGTATTATTAGTACGAACTTCAATATGTGCTCTTTTTTCCCCATTTTCGCTGCTGTTGTTTTTGTTACATTTTCCAAATATTTCAACGTTCGTCTTAAATAATCTTTGTAAATTTTCTTCTCGTAATATTTTGACTTTATTCCTGTAATATTATCAATATTACTAAATAAAAAATGTTTTTTCACCATGCAAATTTTTTAAAAGTGCAAACTTTATTTTGTTTTGTTTGTTTCTCACATTATGATTTAATATTAAAGAAAAAACATGTTTTATTTAATATTTCAACTCTACGCTACAAGAACGACGTAATATCACGAGTAAAATTGCGACTTTTTTCTCATTCAAATACTTTTTTCTCGTAATATTTTTACTTTATTCTCGTAAAATTACAGCTGTTTCTTTCATTTTTGCTGTTGTTGTTTTTTTTCAACTTTATTCTTGTGAATTTTCTTCATGTAATTATGATCTTTTACCGTAGTTTGATTTTATTCTCATAACATTCTAACTTTTTGCGCAACCTAATTTTCTAAAAATTACCAATTTATTCATTGTTTTGTCTGTTTTTTTAAAAAACGATATTTCTTTCTTTAATATTTCAACGTTATGCTACTAAAATGATGCTATTTTTCGTCATAATATTACAACGTTATTCTTGTAAAATGATGTCTTCTTACAACTCTTTTTCCCTAATATTTTGACTTTATTGTTGTAAAATTGCTGCTGATTTTTCCATTTTTGCTGTTGTTTTTTTTTTTAAAATAAGTTTTCTTCCATCCATCCATCTTCTACGCCGCTTATCCTCACTAGGGTGGCGGGTATGCTGGAGCCTATCCCAGCTGACCTCGCCAGTCAATCGGCACATATAGACAAACAACCATTCACTCTCACATTCATGCTTATGGACAATTTAGAGTCACCATTTATAACCTAACATGCATGTTTTTGGAATGTGGGAGGAAACAAAAAAACCTGGAAAAAAAAACACATGCTTTTTATGGGTGCGTTCATCATCCGTGGCGTTTCACTATTAGCCTTAGTCTTACATCGTCACCTTTGCAAATAGCGGAGATCTACTGTACTCCTTGACTTGATCACCATGAGAATCCAGCGAACACACTCTTAAATCACTGCTGAGGAATGAGAGCATACGTTGTTCACATGAACGATGAGGTTGACACAGTCCTCAATCAAATTACAGAGCGAGTAACGATCTGTGCTGCTCTAATGCCAACTGTGGTGAATCAGTACTTAATTCAATACTCTCTCTAATTGAATAATTACATCCCGCTCTGTGTAAAGATATTCACGTTTGTCTTCTTCCTATACAAGGAGGAGGCGACTGACGGAGCCCATTATGTGATCATACTGAACATTCGACACAAAAAAAAGCTTACATGATCTTTGTGTTATTTGTATGACAGCTTCTTCTGATGTTCTGTTCAGGTTCTGATGTTTTATTTGATTTTCGGCCACAAACAGCCCTCGGACTGCATTTTGGACACCCCTGGCTTAGTGTTTTTCATGCAATTTTAAGATAGACGCTAGTGATAAATGTCTCAGCCCCCCATTCCCTGTCTAGAAAAAGACTGCAAGGATAAAAGGGACAAAATTCTTGGGACACACCTTTTACATCTTTGGATTTGCCTCCAACTTTCTTCTTGCTTCTCAATCAAATTGCACCCCAGTGTACAAAGCAGACACCAAGCAAGGTCCAGGGAAGAACTTGCAAAGAACCCTGACCTCAGCTCGTGCAGTCCACCGAAAAAAAACCCATCGATTGAGTCGGGGCCTGTGTTGGCCTTTCAAAGCCACGATGTGCATCGTTGCGTCATTTGGTCACTTGTTGGCATCCTTGATTCAAATTTCCCCTGCTCCCTCTGCAACCAAACGGCAGTTCATGTTAGACTGATTGAGGAGCTTCTGTCCACCAATAGGAAGGCGGTGTCATGTTTCATTGCCTGTTTACTTTTGCTTTGAAAGCAGCTGCTTTCCTTCCCCAAAAGCGCTTACAAATGAGAAACAAACCTGACGAGATGATGACAAAATCATGGCAAACATTGTTGATCCGTACCTGTCAACATTTGCATTTGAAAGTCAGGGAAATGTTTCATAAAATGCTGGAAATTATGGTCTTTCCACCCGAATTTGGACCAGTAACTTGCGCAAGAGGACTTGTGCTGATGTAAAGACTTAAATTTACTGTGGATGCTCCTGTAACTGTGTTATTTTACTGGTGTACTTTTATTGTGAAGGCCTGTTTTTACCGGCTGCAGAATGCGTAGCCGCTGAACGCTTGCCCAAGCGTTGCCAAGCAGACCAGAAGCTGTTCTGCTTCTGGTCTGCTTCTGGTGCTTGAGAGACACTCAATTTTGTGTTTCCATCATGACTTAGGACAAGCTGTTGAGGTCATCGGTCCAAGTAAGTGAATGCCACCACATTGTGGCCGATGCAGCTATGTCGCCTGAGGCTGCGAGTCCTTCCCTGACCCACAAATACAACAAGTTCTTTTACTGCATCATCATAGAGGCTGCGGACACACACACAGACTCTGACTCTGAGGTCATCCATAATGACTCCATTTACTTAACACCTGCTCGTTTATTTCAGCTGACACATGAGCATGTGACCCATTTCTCAAAGGAGCCGGTCACTGTAAACCAACTCTGATGGGACTTAACGACACATAAAGATGGTTATTTTGTCCTTCCATCGCGACTGTTTCATAACAAATACCCACCAAGTTGCTAATTCCCGTCTATACAGATGTTAGAAATGATTTCAATTCCACTATATGTCAGGTACCACATACGTACCTATCAAAAGATATAGTATCGATATTTTCAAGGTTTTTGACCCATGAAATATGACAGATTTTCATGATTATGTACAAGCATCCATCCTTTCTGTACTGAGCCATGCAGACCGTAATCATTATTCTGAGCACACTGTGGCTGTAGTAATCAACTAAATGTGATATTTGTAATAATGTGTGAAGATCCCTGAATTCTCAGTGTAGCTGTGCCTTCGGGTCCACTGAGTTAATTCTAAGGATGTCTGGCTGCTGTCGCATCCACGCTGGGCTGGTGGCTTTCTCAAGGCCGCATATTGTTGACTTCGCAATGATTTTGTCTCACATGGATGGATTTTGATATCATCGCGCATTGACTTCTTGTGCGGAAGCTTGTCTCAAGAGATTGAGCCAATTAAAGCTGATTTAAACACCAAGAGGGATGTGGCCTGTGGTTTTTCTAATGATGCAACACAAACACACATCCATACCTGAAGGCAGCGGCATATTTGGACTGTGGAAAAACATATAACGTGCACCCTAATTACTAATTCAACATTCTATTTTAATGCAATCTCTGCAGAAGCTCAGTTTATTTTTTTTTATTATTTTCACTGGGGTTGCAAAGTCTGTCTTTCCCCGAGGTGTTTATTTGCAAATATCAACATATGCAAAAAAAAAAAAGTGACTGTTGTAATAATTAGATTAGATTCAGCTCCAGAAGCCTCTCCTGCTTTCTTTAATTGTCATCGTTCACCCGCAACACAATCCAGTTTTAAGCCCTAAATACGCCTCACACACTTACTAAACACATTTAAAGTATACAAAGTATAGGTACTTACCACACACTGAATGATAATGGGAGATGATTGATGAACAGAAGATATTGGAGTCACGGTGCACGCAACTATGGTGCGTTCAAGGACTGCTTAACAAAAACCAAAAAATATCAATGAAGCATAAAGACATAAACATGTAAAAATTGTGGGCTTTCTAACAGCGGCACATGGATGCCGTACAGTTTACGTCTATTATCACATATTTATAAATGATTACCAACATGAGATGTGTTTTCTGCAGAAAAAAGTTGGAAAGTTCCTGGCATTTTACGAACCTGGTAGTGATCATCCACTCAAGGAAGAGCAGACACACAAGTCGAAGACATTTCCCACATCTGTCAAGAGTGTCCTGTTCAGGCATGCTAAGACACTTTAAGGATTTCTGCAGGTATGCAAATTGGTCATGTCTTATGCTGCATAATTCTAACATCATTCAGTTGTCACTGAAGTGTGCACGTTTCACGGATCATTCCATTTATTTGATATTTGATGCAAATAGTAGGTCTACCGCTGAAAATGTACAATCCCAACCACCTAATTTGTATTGATTAACAAGACGTGTAGTCAAGGTATCAGCGGTATCATATATACAGTATGTTATACAGTAGATATTGTCATTTTCAATGGAACAGCTTCTCATTGAAGGCCTTGACACACACACACTCACATAGCACAATCAGTTGCACAACAGTTACATATGAGTGATGAAAAAACACTGGAAAGGGCAGACACATATTCTTTATTCTCACTCACACAAGCTTAATTTTCACCTCTAGAGGAGTGCGGCAACTGCTATATAGACTCTGTGTACTCTCATTCTGGGCTCTCTTTGTTCATACAGTATTCTTTGTCGATGTAGCGTCCAGCACTGTAACCAAATATATTGCTCTTATTTTTTAATACAGTTTAAAAATTGTGTGATCATTGACTACTTCTCCGATAGCAATATGGTCACAATAACCTATAAGAAAGGCTAAAGAGTGTCCTCACGTTGTTTATGTGTCCTTGCTCTCTGCTGCCTTCTCGCCTGTTTCTTTTTTTGGTCCAGAAGCTTAAATTTACAAATTCTTAATTTTAATTCTTAAATTTAAAAAGTTTTGAAACCAATTTTATTCTTAATTTAAGACAAATATATATGAATCTGTTTTTGAAGAATAATCAAAATAAGGGTTTTAGATCGTTTTAATTCTGCCAAAAAAAAAAATCTTCATAAGAATTGGCTAGCTATACTTTCATAATATAAGATTATTTTTCTTAAGTGAAAATTGCTAGACAAGATATTTGTTCTCTATAGAAAAAAAATAAGAAATGGTTGATTAAAATGGGACTTTTTTTTTTAACTTTCTTGAAATTTTGTTTTTGCAGTGTGGTTGTAAATATCGGACACTTTTGTTGACATAAAATTTTAGATTTCTATGACAAATGGGTCAGTTTATGTCGACGAGCTGTAATATTGTTAACTTCATCATTATTGCGGGTGTTTTTGCAAAAGCAGACTGGTGGTTATGTCAAAATTAATCCAAACTCACAAAGTCAAAGAAGTGGCACTCACCTTCACATATTTAGTGACACCTTCACTCTTGCCCTCTGCAGGTTGTTGTTGTCACCAACGTTTGGTTTCGGGTCTTTCTTTACAGCTCTTCAGTCATTAACTTTCCTCGGGCCACCTCATTGGTGTCCAATGTGCAGCCCAGGGGCCATTTGGGGCCTTTGACTTTTTTAAAATCAGTCTTTGCTATATTTTAAAAGTACAATTAAACAAGAAAACAACAACAAAAAAAAACAACCCAAAAAAACGGAAAAATCAGCAGTAATTTTACAAGAATAAAGTAGAAATATTACAATAAAGTTATAATATAAAAAAATCCAACATTATGATCAAAATTTTTAAACAATACTATGAGGAAAAATGTAATTTTCACAATAATTATTGCAATATTAGTTACAAAACAAAAAATAAAGTTGCAATTTTTTGAAAATTAGGTTGGGAAAATGCTGTGATATCACAAGAATAAAGTAAAAATATTATGGGAATAAAGTCACAGTGTTATGAAAACAATTACAAAAGACAGTTGAAATACAGTATTTGTAAAATTGCAAAACAACAGAAAAAGGGAAAAATGCGCAGTGGAGAAAAAGTAATGGGAAAAGTTTGGACACCCCTGGTTTACCTGTTCCACATCAGTACCCCAGTGGTGTCTTTCTTCTTCAGGACATTCCAAATGGTTGTATTGTCTATGGCCAATATTTGTGCAACAGTTCTGATTCATTTTCCATCTCTCAGATTCACAACTGCTTGTTTTTCAGCCATAGATAGTGCGCTGGTTTTCGTGCTGTTTTCACCTCTAAATGTAATTATACAGGTAAAGCTTATCCAACCGAATTGAAAACCAAGTAGAGGAGGACACACCTGGGCAACAAAACACACCTGTCAGTCACAGTACGTTTGCTCACATGAAAAATGGGGTGGGTCCAAACAAAAATGCATTCAAAATTGCATCTGATCCAGATGTGTATACCTGAAAATAAAAGCTGAAATGTTGCTCTCTGGTCTCATAGTCATCTTTTGAAGACAAACCCAATTGTTTTCAGTCTCCAGCAAAAAAACTAAACAAAAAAACCCCTCCCTGTTCCAATATTGGTGGAGGGCACTGTAAGTCACGAATAATTTCATAAAACAAAACACTGATGCAAAAAAAACCTAACCCTACCAAGTATCACTCCTCTTCTATTAAACTCAGTCAATAAGCAGCTTTATTTCGTCTCGTCACGCAGCAAACACCTTGTTGCGGCGTACAGGCGCAGCTGTTTAGCAGCAGCAGACGTGAGACGCTGTCTTGTTGTAGTCTCCCCTTTGTTTGTTTCCTTCCTCCTGCTGTCTTAAGCCCTGCAGGAGAGCTGCGGTGGGCTTACGGAGCATCAATAATGGAGGAAAGCACTGAGGCAGCGGGACAACTTAATACCATTTCAGCTCCTAATTAGCTAATTGAAAGAGCGAGTGGTCTGTAAATCGGCGCGTATGAATGACTGATGAACTGTCTTTGCATCTGAGCCAACAGCGCTCATCGCTTTTAAAATGAGGTGTAAAATCCAGCGGTACGCTTGAGTGTGAAGCCGTTTTTGTCAAGATCAATGCAATTATCAGGGACAGGAGCCTATGAAGATGTGATTTATTGTGTCTCAAGGAGTTGGATGGGTAGCACGGCTTAGAGATGGAAGACACGTCCACATGGAAGCGGTGGAAAGGAAGAAACTCCATTTTTGTCCAGTCCTTCTCTCCAGCTGTCAGCCCCACTCCATGTCCCATGGGGGGTTGCCACGGTGACAGGAGGCCACATGTCTTAGGGGGCGTCCTGTTGGTCAAAGGACCCCATTGTTCAGGCGCTAAGCCGTCTTCACCGTGCCCGTCTACCAGGGACGTGGCCTTCAGCTTCTATAGATGTGTGTGCCACTCTGCTCCATACACTTGGACAATACACGTGTCTGTTTGCAGTCATGCTAAGACTGGACGTCAACAGAGACAATACATGTATGTTTAATCATGCTTTTTTTAATGTCATAAAATAAACTCCTATTTCCCACACTATCTACTTTCCTACTGCTTGATCATGGCACTGAGACAAGCAGTACCTCTTTATGACCACCAGATGGCAGACAAGTCCCTCTGCACACAGGGAGCAAGCCACCATTCGTCTTCCAGGGGGACGAGGAGACAAGGCCTTGGCAGTCAACCACAAGCCAGGACTTTGCCGTCCTTCAGCCAAGTGACTCCAGTGTGATGTAAAAGTGGGGAGTCAATTACCCCATGATGGATGGCTCACACGCTGGCATCTTTGCAACAGCCAATCTTCCTGTGTGAGCTGAATCTGAAACCCAATTTGTTTCCACTCTGACTCTCTGGATCTTGCAAACACGGACCTCATTTCAATCTGTCACAGGTTAATTGACTCTAATCTAACACGTCAGTGGATCCAAATAGTCATTTAGAGAGTGCAGCCGTGGCTTTGGCCTTAAGAGGTCATAGTAGGGGGTGGGTAGATCGATTCAAGCATCGATACGTTAAGTGTGGTATAAGTATCGTAATCAATACTAGTTTCACAATTATATATTATATTATATACAAGTCACAAGCTCAGCCCTCAGCTCCAACTCCATGAAAACCTGCATATATATTTTACATATTTGAAGGAAGTTGCCCAAAGTAATATGCCCAACACTGATTACATTTATACAGTAATGCCCTGCCATTTTTTTTAAAGTGGATATTTAAGCAAATGTTTTTGTATTTTTTGACTAAATGACGCATATTCAAGCATAAAAATGGCTAAATCAGCAAAAATAAAATATAAAGCATTCAGAAGACGCATTCAAAGATGTGATATGTAGTATTCTACACTGGTCACTAGAGGTCAGTAATGTTACTGTAAGGTTCGGTGAGACACACAAGCACCAGACTTGATGACCGGAACAGCAGGCTTTTATTGAAGGTTTGACAACAGGCACAATAATCCCTAACACAGGCGGCTGTTGCGGCCATAACCCACAGCAAACTAAAACTCAACTCTGAACCCCCGACATCACTTCCTGTTCTAAATATGCCTCTCAACAGTTATTAAAGTATCAATTATAGTTTTGCACGTTAAGAAACAATTACAGACATACAGTACAGCAATCTGTTTATAAATGGAATAATTTCATAGAGCAAAGAAAACCTGTTTATGACCTTCTAAATACGTTTTTTAACATTAATAGAGCCCTCTGTACATGAAATAACACCGCTATAGTCACCTTTACACTTGTAATACCTAATTTAGTAGACATAAGTGTGCCAAATCCACAAGCAGTCATGCTCGTGTGTGTTGCTATGAATGTATTCCAGTGGTGCAAACAGGAAGTGATGTCAGGGGTTGAGAGTTGAGTTTTAGCTTGGTGTGGGTTACAGCCACAACAGTAGCTCATGTTCGAAATTACTGTGCTTGTTGTGAGATAATTCAAACCTGTATTAAAAGGCTGTTGTTGCTGCCATTAAGTCTAGTGCTTGTGTGTCTCACTGACAATACTGTATATAATATTGTATGTAATATTATATAACATTACTGACACCTAGTGACCAGTGTAGTATACTACATATTATCGCAACGTCTTCGAATGAGTCTTCTGAATGCCTTGCATTTGCATTTTTAGTTCATTTAACCACTTTTATGCTTGAAAAATGTGCTTAAATATGTATATTTCACAGTATATGCAATAATAGCATCATCAGGGCACAGTTCCAATTAAAAAAAGCTATGTACAATTTAAAGCATAGAAAAGAAATCTGTGACTAGGCGGGTATCTACTGTGTTTTATTATTTACAAACAAAGCTCATGGCAAAGAACAAACCCTTGGACACAGTAGGGCGTTGAGTGTAAAAAGCCTTTTGCTTTTTTAAATTTTGCATCAATGACTTTATTTTACTCAAACACTTGTATGTGATACGAAGGAATAATTATAACATTTTCCTGTTACATTTCTATATTGTTAAATTGTTCACAAATGGGTTTGTTGAATCTTTGTCCTGTGTTTTATTTAAATTCATGACCAGCAAATTAAAGGAAAAGTCACAAAATCATTTAATGATCTTTGGGGGGGGGGAAGAACATTGGTATCGACAATACTGGCTCTAAATTTACTTGGTATCGGATCACTGAACCCGGGAACATAATTATCCACTAAATGATTTCCTTGTATTCCAGGGCTGATACATTTTGACTTTTGTAGTCAATAACTTGAAATAATGGTGTAAAACCCAGCCAGCATCACTAGACAGGATGATCGGAGGGTTGATTTGCTTTCTGTGCGAGTATTTAGCTCGTCCCTCCTCCATTGCTTGTACATTAGTCCGGCAGCCTCTAACCTTGCCTGACAGATGGCGACTGCATACGGCCGTCTTCATCCATCCGCTAAGAGAAAATATCGACTCGTGAGACTCGATCCAGTGACTTTGGAGAATGAAGAGGGAATGTGTGGTTAGATATTGATTGAGAGGAGGTCAGCACAAATGACAGGGCTCTCTCTGCGTATTGACTGGCTTGCCTATAAGAGACCATAGCAATTATTGGTTAAGGACAATAGCGTCAGCGCTTTTAGCTTATCAAACAACAAGCTTGTACTTTAGAATGAATTCCATTTAATTGTGAGGGGATGAAAAACACACATTAACAACAAAGTGTTTGTTGTTGTGGAGGGCAAGAAGTGTCCCATGTGTTCAAACGTTGACAGGTAGTACAGGAACCGGGAGAGCAAAACAGAATCTACGTGACTTCTTGCCTGCTTCTTTCCTGCTTTCGGGGGAGATTCGAGGCAACCAGGCCAGGCCTGTGTCGCCGTCACTCTCTGTCTTGCGTTTTTGGTTCCTGAGGCTGCGGCGCACGGAGCGCTGCCCTCTGGTGGCAACAGGTTTGAAGACATCCTCAAAATTAAAGTCAGCCTGCCAGGGAGCCAGGTTCTCGTCCACTTGTGCCTTTTTTGTAGGACTCCCAGCGCTTGGGCTGGTGTGGTCAGGCTGCTCCTCTGCCAGGCTCATGGAACTTCTTGACAAACTTTTAGCCTGGTGGGGCGTCAAAGACCCTTCTCCTGCAAATGGGCAGTCTGGGGTGAGGCTATCTGCGACGGTGCTCGGTGGGTCAGCAGCTGTTAGAGTGCAACTCTCTTCAGTGCCATCTGACTGTCGCTCAGGTACAGATGGGACTTCTGTTGACACACCTGGAAGTGTAGCAATCTCATCTTCATGGTTCTCACTTAGCTGGACGTGAGGCTCCCGGCAAGGCAGATCATGCTCTAAAACTCCAAACTTCCTCTTCCCTCTGGGTCTTGATGTTCTTCTGTTCTTCCTTGTGGTTCTTTTGGTACTGGACATTGGAAACATGCGAGAGGCGTGCCTTTCATCGTGAGCCACTGCCGTCACCAGGTCGTCATTTGTCAGGCCTGGACTTTCATCTGAGATTACTGGGAGGAAAGAAACCTTTACTCTTTCTGACTTTTTACAAATTTTAGTGTTGCTAAAACATAGAGAACATCTTTTGCTTTACAATAAAAGTGTTAAGGGGTGTCCAAGTGTGGCGGACCAATACTAGTTTATTATTGACCAGCAGCACATTGTAGAAATAAAATTAAACACTTCTACAGCAAAAATGGGAAAATAGAGTAAAAAGGCACAAAAAAAAGTTGAAATGTTGATGCTAATAATTAATAACAAAGCTTTGGCTTGAAATATAAACTACTAGTGAAAAGTTTTATAACACCACAACTCTTACAGTTTTTTATTGCAATTCAAGTTGTTCAAGTCCAATGCTTGAAATGGTACACAGTTAAGTGGTGAACTGCCAGAGGTTAAAGAAAAGGTAAGGTTACCATCCATCCATTTTTTTTCCCTTGGCCGCTTATCCTCATGAGGGTCGCGGGGGTATGCTGGAGCCTATCCCAGCTGACTTTGGGCGAGTGGCGAGGTACACCCTGGACTGGTCGCCAGCCAATCGCAGGTCACTTATAGACAAACATTCATACCTATGGACAATTTAGAGTCGCCAGTTAACCTTACGTGCATGTTTTTGGAATGTGGGAGGAAATCGAAGTACCCGGGAAAACCCACACGCGCGCACACGCACGCACATGGAGAACGGGCCGCACGATGGTTAGCATGTTGAATGAATGGATATACTGTAGATATATATTAGATACATATATAGATTATTATTTACGCACATATTGGCCACAATTAGTTTGAAAACAATTTCAAATATCATAAAAATGTTTCACTGCTCTTTATTTTGATAAGCATGCACTGGAATCGTCTGTCTGCCCTGTTGGCACTTGCACATGTGTGACAAGATAAAAGTACACGACACGTCTTGTGTTGACGTTCACTTTGTTTCTTATTATCGAGAGAATGAAAAACAGCCCGTAACGTGTAGTCAGTTGAGAACAGCTTGTCACATGCTAAGTCTATCTACGCCAGCGTGTGTGATCGCTCACGTTTCAATCTCATTCGACTTTCTGGCATTTTTGTTTACACATTTTGCCTGGCTCTCACTGCATCTCTGGTGGCAGCTAGCCAGCTCGTTTTTGTCTCATGGTTCGAGCTACAAGTGGCTATCACGGTCATGGGATACATGCTAGCTAACTTTTTTAAAAGTAGTACTATCAGTGACGATAGTGACGCCATCGCAGCGTCTCCAACAGGTAGCTCATAAGCTAGCAGTAGCTCACCAGCTGATGTTGAGTAGTTCACCAAAGAATATTTGCTTCACCTCATAGTACTTTTACATGTGTTCTATTCAAACATGAAACCTGTATTTAATGACAAATGAGCACACTGAGTGGAGATGTGATTTGTAAATAAAGCACAATTAAAATGTTGGCAGTCACATAAAACACAAATAGCTCACCTCTTCTTTCTTTTTGTCGAAGTAGCTTTAATAGTGCTGCATGTTGGATACACCTGCGCTATCATAACCCTGAACTAGATTTCTATAACAAAAATATGTAAATTGTTTTTTGATTTTGTTAATTATGTTATTTTGAATTAAAAACATAATATTGAACAATTCGTTTCTCATGTATTCGTATTACTCTAAAACAGGCATCACATTAAATTTAGCTTTGTGTTTGTGTCAAATAGTACAACATTTTGTACTTTTGTACTAGTCACACTACTATTGGACTAAATAGGTTAGGTAACAAAAACAGGCTTGACATTTTAGACTCTCACTTTTAGTGCTCTCAGCAACTTTGCCATTAAGTTACCTTAAATTTTGGTGTATAAGCCTCCCCCACTAAATTTAGAGGAAAAGAACAGATTTGTACATACAGTCAAACTTGTCTATAGCGGCCACGAGAGGGAAAAGTGGCCGCTATAGACTGATGGCCTCTATAGACAGGTTGAATTCCAGTTTGAATGTTGACCAGTAGAGAGAGAGAAAAATAAGGGTGGGGGTGGGGAAAGAAAGAATGTTGACCAGTAGAGGGCACTGTGGGACTGCGGATAAAAGTTGTACAGCACTACTAGGCTTGTTATTATCCACGACCCACAGAACAAAGCTGTGCTAGTAATGTCTTACGCTTGTTTTTAATATTTTACTTTTTATACGGCAGAGTGTCATTACAGCTTTAGTTCATCAGGAAGTGACGGTGGGCGTCCCGAGCAGGAGAGCTAGGCTCAGTGCTAGCTGTGAGTGTCGAGAGAGTTGGGAAGTGTGTTTATGTTGGCGTGGATGTAAAGTCCTGCAGTGTTCTCCGCTGTTAATAAAGCCATTAAAGTGCATCGGCGACGTGAGTTTCTCCTTCCCCACAACAAGTGGCATTACAGCATTGACCAGTGCACATTGTCTCACACCACGAAATAAACGGTGTCACTTGTTACAGGCATTGCCTGGACAGCTATGTAGTGGGGCTTGTTTAACCTTTGGCTTGCCGGAAGGAGAGACGAGACGTGTGTGTGTGTGTGCTCTGAGCTGCTCTCTGGTGGCCGCGTTCAATAAAAGTTGGCAGAAGCAACAGGAGAAGTTTCCTTCTTCGCTGGAGTCAGGTCGCCTTTACTCTGGTTCGGAGCTGCAAATTCCACTGTAGTAGCGAATGGCAAAGAAGACGGCTTTTTTTGTGTGTTGAATACAGAAGATGAGGACTTTGATGGATTTGTGGGTGAGGATTGATCAAAAATAACTTGAGTACATTCTAAAATGCTTCAATTAAGTACAACCGAACTCAGTTTTTCTCCCGCTGCCTTTTTAAAAAGCGTTTTAGCGTGCATGCAGTATTATATTGTATTGTAGCGTTGCTGGGAGCACGTCCTGTTCCCAGCCTAATTTGCGGTAATGTTTTGGTGCAAATGCTCTTAAAGTTACATGTTTGACCAGGAAATAGCAAGCTCAAAAGAAGACGGCTTTTTTATGTGGAACAACTGACAGTTTGTGTGGATCTTGTGAATGATTGTGACTGAGCTAGGACTCAGTAATTAAAGTCTACACACGACGGCTTCATTGACTGAAAAACGAAACTTTTTCGTGCATGAAGCTTCTACTTGAGTTGGTAATTTGGCCGCTATATACAGTCAGATATTGAGGGAGACAAAATGGGTGGCCGCTGGCCGCGTTGGACAGGTGACTGCTATACACAGGGTCTATAACATGTAAATTTGCTGCGGGGGATTTTTTAGCGGCTGCTATAGGCAGGTGGCCATTCTATAAAGGTGGCCGCTAAGATAGGTTTGACTGTATATAAACCGCACCGGACTATAGCCGCACATGTCCACGTCATAAAACGGCATATTGTGGCACGCACAATTCCGTGAGGACCACGCATCTCTTTGACAGAAGCCAATTATGAGCTACAAAAAAACTTAAAAAGGAGCTTGTGAGTTTTGGAAAAACACACAAAAAAAAACAAAGAAAGAACAACCAACGTTTTACCATGATGCATTTCGTCATACAAAGCGGATGGATGTTGCTGCAATGCTGCCTCAGTCCACCAGAAGAGCACGGAGGGCGGCTGACATCATTGCAGCGGCCCGGCGGGCACCAATGAATGCTTTGCTTGAATGCAATGCATTATGGGACCATTATGGTACTTGTATTGTATACTTCCCAGCTACCCTTTGAGTGTTAAGTTTCTGTGTGATGAGTTTAGCGTTCTTGTAAGATGACACCGTGAGTCAGACTCTTATATTGAGTAATGACCGCCTGCGATTTCCAGTGGGTTGACAAGCTCGTTGTGAGTGCACTGATAGCTTGTGATTGGCTCGTGCCAAAGAAAGAGCTACAGTTTCCTCACTGACTTGCAAGCGGCACAGTAAAAAAAAAATTCTAGGGGAAACGCCGGGATCTGTGTAGAAGTTTAAAATGACTGTCTTACTGCATCCAACCTCAGCAGCAATGGCGCACTGCGAGAGGCCTTGTTTATGCAGCTCAGTCTGGCCGGGTTCAAAGAGAGAAAGTTTTTTTTGCTTTTGCCATCAAGAGATCATGACAGTGTGAATATCTGACAGAAAAGGACATTGAATCCACATTTTTGCCAACATTTTGGCTTTCAAAATATGTGGTCTTCAGCTGATGAACAGCCTATTTCACTTTAATGCTTGTTTGCAATAAATTGCTTACTCCAATTTTTGTCTCACTCTCATTTCTTCTTTTTGCATTTTGAAGCTCTACTTAGAACCTCCTTAAGATCCAACAGTGAAAAATGTATATTCTTGCCATTTTTTCAGCTGGTCTTAAAATTGCGTGTACATCTTTTACCTGTGAAGCAGCTGGTCGGCGTGTCTTGTGGAGCTGAAGACTGGTTTTTGAAGGACTCCGGGATGGGACTAAGGCTAGGAGTTCTGGATGCATATTTGCGAGATCCGTAAAGAGAGTGGTTCACCTCCTTTTTCCACCGACGTGCAGCTGCAATCTGTGGTGAGATTATATGATTTCCACATCAACATGAACAGTTTATCAGCCCAAATGTGAAGCTCTTAATCTTTGCTTTCTGCTGCACTGTGCAAAAAACACAATGACCACCTTTTCTTGTTTGTGGAGAGACTAAATCAGACCATTATTTCCAGACTTTTAGACTGACATGACTGTCTGAAGAACATGACTTCAAATACACAATTATTGACCTACAAGCTATTATTTGATTAAAAAAAAAAAATGAAGTCAGTAATTGTTAATTGCACAACTTTTCCTGTGTTTATTTAATGAGACGGTACCAATCATTTTGACAGGTAAGCTACGTTGAGCCGTGGAAAATGATAGCAGCTGGTCATCTTCCAGAGAAGGCAGGGTGGAAAAAGAGTGAGCCAGTCCTGATAGATGCTCTTCAAATAATGAATTCATCAATGAAGCCTGTATAAGGCATTTAATGTAATCACACAATTGTCACATTTTCATAATTGGCCATGATGCATTTGCAAAAAGTTGAGTAAAAACCATGGAAATCCAAACAAATACGTTTAGAACTACAAAAAGTTTCTTCTGCCGCTTCTTTTTGTCGGTTAAAGGCAGCGCTGTCTGTGCGTATAGAAATCTATTTGTGGCGGATCGCTGCAAATAAATGAATGTATGGGAAACACGGCATGTAATACAGATATCATCAAATTTTTAAATCTGTAGACAAATTGTCAACAACTTATGGATAACTAGTTTCTATGGCATGCACAATTCCCTGCAAAGATGTCAATAGCAGCGCAGGCAACACAGTGAGGTTGCATGGTTTGGTTTCCCGTTTTGTGTGGAGTGGTTCAGGAGAAGAAGAGTTACACCATGGGGCGTTCCAATTTTTTTCACAGCTGTATGTCAATGCAATGAAAGCATTTCTAAACATACCCCTACTGGCTGAGTAGCCACGATCTTTCAATCTTAGCAGTGTCCCTATAAATCCAGGCTTGCCTTTTTTGATAAACTTGTCTGGTGCACTGGTACTTGGTATTTTAGTCATACAACTGTCTTACATGGCTATGTGATATTACCCTGTAAAGTAGCAAAGACAGCATGGCATGCGCTGCACAACACCTGATGCCTGCGCTTGCGATTTGGCACAAATGCAAATAACCAACCAGCCATAAAATGAAACAGTGAAATCAGGGCTCCAGAATAATTTTTTTTTATTTTATTTTTTTTACTGGAAGCACAGTAGCCCCTGACTTTAAATTTTAGGAGTACATGCAGAAAATTTAGGGCCACAGACAGAAACTGACGTGCAAAGTAAACATTCACATTTCCTCTCATTTTCACTGTATTACTGATAAAGACTTACGGGCGTCACACACGGGAGGCGACATCGCCTTGACTCCATTCATTTTCAATGGAACTTACGCGGTAGGGCGATTATCGCGTGTCACCATCCAGCCAAGCGACACGCAATGTTTGTGCTCGTGCGTGTCATGCGACATACAGTATATACTGTGTAACGAGAACAGGGGTCGGTAACCTTTACTATTACAGCCAAGAGCCATTTTGCTCCCTCTTCCACTAGTAGCGTGGAAAATAGCGTGGAGCCGCAAACCATAACACAGATTATAAACTTTAAATCTTTCTTAATTTTACCTGTGTTTTTTTTACCAACAGAATACAACAGAAGTGCAGTGTGCATGTCTATCAGATGCCAACTGGTGGAATTGTGATTGTCCATCCATCCATCTTATCCAAGATCGGGTCGCGGGGGCAACAGCCTAAGCAGGGAGGCCCAGATTTTCCTCTCCCCGGCCACTTCATCCAGCGTTCGGGAGGCATCCTGACCAGATGCCCAAGCCACCTCATCTGGCTCCTCTCAATGCGAAGGAGTAGCGGTTCTTCTCCGAGTCTCTCCCGGATGACAGTGCTTCTCACCTTATCTCTAAGGGAGATCCCAGCCACCCTACGGAGAAAACTCATTTCGGCCGCTTGTACCCGCAATCTTGTCCTTTCGGTCATTACCCAAAGCTCATGACCATAGGTGAGGGTAGGAACGTAGATCGACCGGTAAATTGAGAGCTTTGCCTTTTGGCTTAGCTCTCTCTTTACCACAACAGACCGATGTCGAGTCCGCATCACTGCAGAGGCCGCACCAATTCGCCTGTTGATCTCGCGTTCCATCCTTCCCTCACTCGTGAACAAGACCCCAAGGTACTTAAACTCCTCCACTTGGGGCAGGATCTCATCCCCGACCTGGAGATGGCATTCCACCCTTTTCCGGGCGAGAACCATGGACTCGGACTTGGAGGTGCTGATTGTCATCCCGGCCACTTCACACTCGGCTGTGAACCAATCCAGTGAAAGTTGAAGTTCATGGCTAGATGAAGCCAGCAGGACCACATCATCTGAAAAAAGCAGAGACTCAATCCTGCAGTCACCAAACCGGAACCCCTCAACGCCCTGGCTGCGCCTAGAAATTCTGTCCAAAAACTAATGAACAGAATTGGTGACAAAGGGCAGCCCTGGCAGAGTCCAACCCTCACTGGAAACAGGTCCGACTTATTGCCGGCAATGCGAACCAAACTCTGACACCGGTCATACAGGGAACGAACAGCTTGAATTAGCTGGTCCGATACCCCATACTCCCGGAGTACCCCCCACAGAATTCCTCGAGGAACACGGTCGAATGCCTTCTCCAAGTCCATAAAACACATGTAGACTCGTTGGGCAAACTCCCATGCACCCTCAAGGACCCTGCTGAGAGTGTAAAGCTGGTCCACAGTTCCACGACCACGACGAAAACCACACTGCTCCTCCTGATCCGAGATTCAACTATCCGGCGGATCCTCCTTTCCAGAACCCCTGAATAAACCTTACCAGGGAGGCTGAGGAGTATGATTCTACGATAGTTGGAACACACCCTTTGGTCCCCCGTCTGGGAACCACCACCAGTATCCAGAGGTACTGCCCCTGATGTCCACGCGATGCTGCAGATTTGTGTCCACCAAGACATGCCTACAGCATCCATGGCCTTAAGGAACTCCGGGCGGATCTCATCCACCCCCGGGGCCCTGCCACCGAGGATCTTTTTGACAACCTCAGCCCCAGAGATAGGAGAGCCTACAATGGAGTCCCCAGGCTCTGCTTCCTCATAGGAAGACATGTCGGTGGGATTGAGGAGGTCTTCGAAGTATTCTTTCCACTGATCCACAACTTCCCGAGTCAAGGTCAGCAGCACACTATCCCCACCATACAAGGTGTTGACTGTGCACTGCTTCCCCCTCCTGAGACGCCGAATGGTGGTCCAGAATCTCTTCGAAGCCGTCCCAAAGTCGTTCTCCACGGCTTCTCCGAACTCCTCCCATGTCTGAGTTTTTGCCTCAGCGACTGCCAGAGCCGCAGACCACTTGGCCTGCCGATACCTGTCAGCTGCTTCCAGAGTCCCACGAGCCAAAAAGGCCCAATAGGACTCCTTCTTCATCTTGACGACATCCCTCACCACTGGTGTCCACCAACGGGTTCTGGGATTACCGCCACAACAGGAACCGACCACCTTACGCCTCGACAATAGAGGCACGGAACATGGCCCATTCAGACTCAATGTTCGCCACCTCCCTCGGAACATGGTCAAAGCTCTCCCGGAAGTGGGAGTTGAAACTCTCTCTGACAGGGGACTCTGCCAGTCGTTCCCAGCAGACCCTCACAATACGTTTGGACCTGCCAGGTCTGACCGGCATCCTCCCCCCACCATTGGAGCCAATTTACCACCAGCTGGTGATCAGTTGACAGCTCCGCCCCTCTCTTTACCCGAGTGTCCAAAACATATGGCCGCAAGTCCGATGATACGACCACAAAGTCAATCATGGAAGTGTGGCCTTGGGTGTCCTGGAGCCAAGTGCACATGTGGACACCCTTATGCTTGAACACAGTGTTTGTTATCGACAATCTGTGACAAGCACAGAAGTCCAATAACAAAGCACCGCTTGGGTTCAGATCAGGGGGGCCATTCCTCCCAATCACGCCTCTCCAGGTCTCACTGTCGCTGCCAACATGAGCGATGAAGTCCTCCAGCAGAATAAGGGAATCGCCTGAGGGAGCACTCTCCAGTACTTCCTCTAAAGCAGGTGTCACCAACGTGGTGCCTGCGGGCACCAGGTAACCCCCACGACCACATGAGGTGTCCGCAAGCCTGCTTTTCATTCAGGTTTTCAGTTAATAATGAAAGAACAGTAGAAAGAAATGCATTCTGAAATACAAAATGTGAGTTGTGGACACCAGCATTTTGTTAATGTTCTGGTAAAACAAGCATATTCGCTTTGTTTGGGTTTAAAATAAGCTCCGAAAATAAATGTTACAAAAATGAGTAGCTCTTGGCCATTTTCATTTTGTAAAAGTAGCTCTCTTGGCTGACACGTCTCTTCAACATTGCGTGGAAGTCGGGAACAGTACCTCTGGATTGGCAGACTGGGGTGGTGGTCCCCCTTTTCAAGAAGGGTGACCGGAGGGTGTGTTCCAACTATAGGGGGATCACACTCCTCAGCCTCCCTGGGAAAGTCTATTCCAGGGTGCTGGAGAGAAGGGTACGACCGTTAATCGAACCTCGGCTACAGGAGGTGCAATGTGGTTTTCGTCCTGGTCGCGGAACACTGGACCAGCTCTACACCCTTGCAAGGGTCCTGGAGGGTACTTGGGAGTTTGCCCAACCGGTCTACATGTGCTTTGTGGACCTGGAAAAGGCATTCGACCGTGTCCCTCGCGGTGTCCTGTGGGGGGTGCTCCGGGAGTATGGGATTGGTGGCGCGCTACTACGTGCCATTCAGTCCTTGTACAACCGGAGCAGGAGCCTGGTTCGCATTGCCAGTAGTAAGTCAAGCCTGTTTCCGGTGAACGTTGGCCTCCGCCAAGGCTGCCCTTTGTCACCGATTCTGTTCATAATTTTCATGGACAGAATTTCTAGGCGCAGCCAAGGTGTAGAGGGAGTCCAGTTCGGGGGCACTAGGATCTCATCTCTGCTATTTGCAGACGATGTGGTCCTGATGGCCTCATCGAGCTGTGACCTGCAGCGTTTACTGGGACGGTTTGCATCTGAGTGTGAAGCTTCTGGGATGAGACTCAGCACCTCCAAATTCGAGGCCATGGTTCTCAGTCAGAAAAGGGTGGATTGCTCCCTCCGGGTTGGGAATGAGGTCCTGCCCCAGGTGGAGGAGTTCAAGTATCTCGGGGTCTTGTTCACGAGTGAGGGAAGGTTGGAGCGTGAGGTCGATAGGCGGATCGGCGCAGCGTCTGCAGTAATGCGGTCGCTGTACCGGACCGTCGTGGTGAAGAGAGAGCTGAGCCGGAAGGCAAAGCTCTCAATTTACCGATCGATCTATGTTCCCACCCTCACCTATGGTCATGAGCTTTGGGTCATGACCGAAAGAACGAGATCGCGGATACAAGCGGCCGAAATGAGTTTTCTTCGTAGGGTAGCGGGACTCACCCTAAGAGACAGGGTGAGGAGCTCGGTTATCCGAGAGGAGCTCAGAGTAGAGCCGCTGCTCCTTCACATCAAGAGGAGCCAGCTGAGGTGGCTCGGGCATCTAGTCCGGATGCCTCCCGGACGCCTCCCTGGTGAGGTGTTTTGGGCATGCCCAGCCGGGAGAAGGCCCCGGGGAAGACCTAGGACACGCTGGAGGGATTATGTCTCACAGCTGGCCTGGGAACGCCTCGGTGTCTTCCCGGTGGAGCTGGAGGAGGTGGTCGGGGACCGGGAAGTCTGGGCTTCCCTACTAAGACTGCTGCCCCCGCGACCCGGACCCGGATAAGCGGAGGAAAATGGAATGGAATGGAATGGAAAAGTAGCTCTCACAAGGAAAAACGTTGGTGACCACTGCTCTAGAGACTTCAAAAAGGGTGGGTATTCTGAACTGCTGTTTGGCGCATAAGCACAAACAACAGTCAGGATCCGTCCCCACCACTCGAAGGCGGAGGGAAACTACCCTCTCGTTCACCGGGTTAAACTCCAACATGCAGGCCACAAGCCGGGGCGCAAAAAGAATTGCCACCCCTGCCTGTTGCCTCTCACTGCTGGCAACGCCAGAGTGGAACATGGTCCAACCCCTCTCAAGAGGACTGGTTCCAGAGCCCTTGCTGTGCGTTGAGGTGAGTCTGACTATATCTAGCCGGAACGTCTCAAACTCATGCACCAGCTCAGGCTCTTTCCCTACCAGTGCGGTGACATTCCCTGTCCCAAGAGCTAGTTTCTCTAGCCGAGGATCGGACCGCCAAGGTCCCCGCCTTCGGCGGCCACCATGTTCACTCTACACCGGACCCCTTTGGCCTCTCCCATGAGAGGTGAGATCATTGGAGGGGGGACCCATGTCATCTCTTCGGGCTGTGCCCGGCCGGGCCCCATGGGCGTAGGCCCGGCCACCAGACGCTCGCCATCGTGCCCCTCCTCCAGGCCTGGCTCCAGAGGGGGGCCGCGGTGATCCGCGTCCGTGCAAGGGAAAACGTGGTCCAATGTTTTTTGTCATCAGAGAGGTCTATTGAGCTACTCTTTGTCTGGTCCCTCACCTAGGACCCGTTTGTCGTGGGTGACCCTACGAGGGGCATAAAAACACCTGACAACTTAGCTCCTAGGATCATCAGGACACGCAAACTCCACCACGATAAGGTGGTAACTCAGGGAGGAATTGTGATTGTACGTTGGTTAAACCTCACTATCAGACACCGTAGGAAATGTGCAGTACAGTGAAATGACAACCTTCTAGCTCACTGGCTAACGCTGCTTGACTTAACTCCAGGGATCTTATGGATTTGATTTTTCTAAACTCCATACTTTTTCCAGACTCAGTTAATAGATGTGTCATTACAGCTGCAACAATTAAACAATGAATCGATGATTAATAGGTTATCCAATTAATCGACAACTATTTTGGTGTTTAATTAATTGTCTTGCAGGTGAGGTTAATTGGCGACTCTAAATTGTCCATAGGTATGAATGTGAGTGTGAATGGTTGTTTGTCAAAATGTGCCCTGCGATTGGCTGGCGACCAGTCCAGGGTGTACCCCGCCTGTCGCCCGAAGTCAGCTGGGATAGGCTCCAGCATGCCCCCGCGACCCTGGAGAGGAAGAAGCGATATAGAAAATGGATGGATGGATTTAAAAACATAAATATCCTGATTTCAGCCTCTCAAATGTGATTTTTTTTAATTTTTATTTCTTTAGTCATCCATTAAAGCGGACCTATTATATTTGTGTTTTATGCAAAACAAGATACTGTATTGACACACATCAGGTTTGACTTTGGAAAACAGTTATCAACATTTTTGCCTCTTTTCTGATATACTCCAGGCCAAACCACTAACTGTTTGTGTTTGGTTCATACTGGTTTAGTCCGTCTAGGGCCTAACCGATTACTCATTTCACCGAAACAAGCTTCAGATTAATCACCTAAGAAAATTATTTTTTGTTGCAGCCCTTGTATCACGTATATAAATTCGGGAATTAATTGTTTTTGTTTTCAGTATTCGGACTATGGATGTCATTATGTCACCGTATAATTTCCAGGACATTACAGCTACGTATCCTGCAGCTCAAACAAAAAGGTTGGTGGAGGATAAGAGCAGAGGACTGGCCATTCAACTTCCAAATGTTCTCCGGGATGCATCACCTACTGTGTGCTCTCACACAAACATGTTAGCTGCCCTAGCAAGCGCCTTAGAAAAACAGACCAATCCTTTTTTTTTCCTTCCTTTTTTTTTTAAAGTTATTTATAATTTTATCTTTGTTTTTAACACAACAGTGGTAGCAGTCTTAGAAACATGAATATTCTTCCATACACGAGTCTCAATTTTTCATACTTTTCCAGACCTGGAAATTTATAAAGTAACATTTACCTTGCCTCAGGAGTAAGATCATAAACACACCTTGTAGTTGCTAGATAAATGTAATCATTGTGGGGCATGTCATTTCACTACAGAAAGGGTGCACTAGAGGCATAGATGGCAAGACACATGCTGATGGATTGATTTTTCCTGACAGTATCAGTGTAAAACAAGCTTTGGTTAACTCACCTTAATCTTCTCAGATGGCTTGGTAGCAGAGCGTGTAAACCTCTTTAGAGGTTCACTTTCTTCAGGCATCTAAGGGAACAGAAAGTTGAGATTCATGATACAATCTCTCGAAATCCCGCATCCTGCGTAGTCGATGCTCCGTCCCCTCCAATGCAGCCTTAATCCTTTCATAGCTCTTCGTTTGGGGTGAGTGTGTGACGTGCACTTCTCTGCCGAAAAGCTTGGGGGGGGGACTGACTGTGTGGTACATGGTGCTGCGACACGAGGTCAGACGTTTTTGGAGGTGCACGTCACGCTGCTCAGTTGGGTTTGGAGAAGAGAGCGAGGCTGCGTAGCGTACAATGTCGCCTCGACGCAGGAGCGTAATCCAAGTTTAGCGGGCACGGTAATCTGCAAACGTTGAATGGAGGCAAACCTTTCACCTTTAAATTCTACATTTTTAAGTGTGGAGTTACTCTATTTATGTCCCCTTGGGGGTGGTCACAATAGGGTTGTTGTTGTGGTTGTTGCCCGGTGCAGCTGGTGAACGACTGTCCCGCATTACATATCCATAACTCGTTCATAAGGGCCATCTGTCGCCTTCATGGTGACAAAACAGATTGTTTGTGGCCACGCTTCCCGTGGAATAAGGCAATCTTTGGGTGAGAGATGTTAGGACATTGTTGTAAGCAGACGATACATGAGTGGTGACTAACAGGCTATTTTGCCACCAGACAGTAGATCCCTGCTTTTCATGGGGGGCCACCTACCAAGGCCACCAGCGAATGGCAACCCCATCAAATAGGCACGTTATAGTCACAAAAACAAAGTGTGATTACAATATTAAATCATATGAATACATTTAAGATGAAATTACATTAAAGAAAACGGATATGTGTTTTATCATAGATTTTGCTGTCCTAATTGGTTAAGAGCAACCCCCCCCCCCCCAAAAAAAACATGCAAGTAACTGATACGTCTATAAAAATGTGTAGTTTTTTTTACACACTGCTCGTTCGCCCTCTCCTTCCAAACCCTCCTAGCTTGACGTTTTCCTCCTATTTCACAACAACATTTGCAATAAAAGTGACTGTTGTAATTATTAGATGAGTTTAATCTCCAGAACCGCCCCCTTCTTTCTTCAATATGCCTCACACACTTAATAGGCACATTTTAAAACATAAAAATGTTTGGTACTCATCACTAATGAATGATAATGTAAGATGGTCAATGATCAGATGCAATCTGAGTCACTTGTAGAAGTTATACTGTTTCACCTTTGCGCCTCCCAAAGTGCGAAATATCAACACTTCACGAATTTGTGGGCTTTTCTAGCAATGGAACATGCATGCTGTACATTTTACCTATATTATCACCTATTCATAAATTATTACTGACTTACGAGAAAAAAAAAAAATATATATATATATACAGTATATATTTTGATAGACGACGAAAGGCAAGGATCACATGCTTTTTCACGGAAATCGGCTGATAATGATCGGTACATCCCTAATTTTAACCAAAAAAAAAAATCTATAAATCTGCAGGGCCATGAATGTACAGGGATCCACTCTAATTATGTTATGATTCTACTGGTCCGACCCACTTGACATCAAACTGTACTTGTATGTGGCTAAAATGTATGTGAACTAAAATGAACTCCACACCCCTGATTTAAAAAAATAGAACAAATGGAAGATGTTATGACACTCGACAGGTTAAAAAAAAACAACTCGTGCTGGATGGTGCTTCCTACAAGTGATGATCAAGGTGAAAGCAGTCATAATACCTTTCTTTTCCGACTCCTGCGACCATCTGGAAGTTCAACAGTGGATTCAGGCTTGGCCACTTCCTGCAATAAGAGATCAGGAAAGGTTTGGGCTCATGCACAGATTGACCATAATCTAAAAAAAGTCTGATTATAAAACTGAAAACCTGCTGAACATGGGCAGACCTTTTTCTTGTGGTTCCTCAATCTGCCTGGGGCTTTTGAGACTGCTGCAGGTTGTTCCTCCTCTGACATTGACATCAGCTCATTCAGCATACTAACCTGAGTGGCTGCATTAGTCCCAGGTTGTAAGGGAACAAAAAGAAAGAAAAAAGACAACTAATAACTGATACAATATGGATACTCTGCAACACTAAGACACTGAATATACTGGATACTTCAGGGATTTCAATCATTGTTAATTTAAGAGTTATGTTTTACAATTTAAAAATGATATGTGCGTGTGTTAAAAATAATTGATAAAATTATTCTAATGACGACTAAAATATTTGTCCAGAGGTCCAATAGAGTACATTTAATTAATTTGCACAGACCCCTTGAATTATTCAGATTAGAAATCATTTTTCCCCCTCACCAGCCCTCACTTGGTATGCAAGAACAACAAAAAATTTAATTTTCCTTTTTTGTTGTTGTTGCAAATGTATTAAAGTGAAAATAAACATGTGAAAGTGAGCATAACGTCAATATAAATCATTTTAACATGACTCAACAAAAAAAAAAAAAGAAAAAAAAAGTACAATATTACCTGACATCTCCACTGGAGAAAGTTCATCTTGTAATGCATCATTTAAATTCAGCTGGGCATTAGTTATCCATTCTATTAAAAAAAAGGATGCATTCTGCATTTGATTGCACACCATAAGCATTAAGTGTCACTCCAATGCAATAACCAACCTGATTCGCTTATTACTTTGGAGTCACTATCTTCTATGGGAGGAAAAATGATCTAGAAACACACATACAAAAGCACAATATGAATAACCTAAACCAAATAGTGATGGATACATTTGTGCAAGTGCAATGCATGCCTTTGATAATGAACACACTATATCAGAGAAAACTTTCTCCACCGAGGGCCACATACTGAAAAGTGAAAGGATGCACGGGCCACTTCGACACTGTAAACCAACACATGTAGATACTTAAGACCTTATACATACTTCAAAGAAAAAAACATATGTTTCCAAATATTTCAGTTTTCAAATACTTGCCCAACCTCGTAAAAAATCCTGTACATGAAAAAACATCCTGTGTAAACAAAAAATATATATATAATGAATGAAAAAACAGTGAACGGAAAAAAAAACCCGTCTACTACACGGATTTCACTTAACGCGGGTATTTTTTGGAACCTAACCCCCACGTTAAACTAGGGAACACAGTATTTCAACTTTTTACTCCTAAGATGTTATTTTTCTTCATATTATGACACTTTTTTTCCTCTCAATTTTTGACTTTAATCATGTAAAATTATTGCTGATTTTTCCATTTTTGTTGTTGTAATTTTTGTTAAGCTTTCTCGTAAAATTATATTTTTAGAATGTGCAGCGGGCCAATAGAAAAAACAGCCGTGGACCGCACTTTGGACACCCCTGCACTTTGTTGTGTAACATTTGCACAATGACTGTGTGCACTGTAACAGTGTCACCATATCATTTTCTAACCTTAAAAAAAATGACAGGTACCATACCTTTCCATTCTCTTCCACTCTGTCTTCTTCTACAGAGATCATGCTGCATTTGCGAGGTATTGCAAGAACCGGGGAAGCACCAAACCCAGAGGGACTGTTGAGGTCTGGCTGGTCTTGTGGGGCAGGCGTCTCATTCATTTGAGGTGTCTTTAACGCAGAGCGCAGCTTGAAGATCCCACTTGGTGTGGGGGCTCGACCTGGTGTCCCCCCCTTCTGCAATGGGGTGCTGGGAGGCAGGTGCTTATCAAAAAACTCAGGAGACAGAGGGCCTCCAAAATGCACTCGCCTCTTTTTCATCTTTGCAGCAGGGGTTACAGAAGAATCTTCCTCTTCTGTTCCGACAAGAAAAAAGTCATTAGCTGTACATTTTCAGGTTGTGCATGTCAATACTGTAAAAATAAATACAACTACAGTACCGGTATATGTATTTTACATACACAGTATTATGATTTTCACAATGCATTCTCTCTGGATCTAAGTCTAACTCAGATGAAAGACGTACCCTTGCATGACTAACTGAGAGCAGCGGGTGTTTTACCTGCTGGCTTCATCACCAGTACAGATGGAAGGGATGAGCTTTGGAAAGCAGAGGAAGAGTCATCCGGTGAAGCTGGAGTCGGGTCACTAGGACATGCTTGGCTGGAGCTTTTAGGTTCAAAAACATTGTCCTGTTGACAGAGAATATGTGACATTGGGTAGTTCAAGTGTCTTCACATAACACAGGTGTGCCCAAACTTTTTCTAAACTTGAAGATGCTAAATCCAATCCAGTGTGGGATAATATACGCTAAGCTATTTGAACAAGACATTCACATCTTGGTGACACAGCGCATTTGTATTATCTAATCATATCTCATTAATAATTATATGAATTTTATTTTCACAATATGCCAAGGGCAAAATTTAATTAGTTGCAGGCCAAAAATGGCTCCCAAGCCACCCCTGACATACCAGTGTTCGCCATACAATCATTTGTACCACAAATAAGCATATTATAATCGCACCGTCTGTGAACGTAGCTTAGAGAACAATAAGACGTAGCAGAAGGGATCAGTGTTGCCAACTCACGTCTTTGTTGCTATATTTAATGAATATTCAGACCCCCTCTTGATACACTTTCTCAAAAAGCTTTTTATTAGGGCTGTCAAATGATTAAAATTTTTTTTTTAATCCGATTATGTATGTATGTATGTATGTATGTATGAAGCAACAGTGCCAAATTCACTTCAAATTTTAAGTCAAGTCAAGAGATGGCACACATGTCTGAAAATGTATTTACCTAACACTGGTTTCTTTAATAGCAGAATATTTTAATCAGACTTTTAACTGTTATTATGAGCAATGAGGAGTGGCGTTCAAAGACACTATGTCATTTAAGTTAAATTCACATGTTTTGAATGAATTTCTGGGATTTCTAAGGACACTTAAATGCAGAAAATTGTACTTCTCCATGAAGAGTTACAAAGTGAGTGATATGAATATCCTGTCCACTTATTGATTTTCATTGCATTTCTGTTTATTTAGCCCACCCATACATGCAGGATAAAGACGTTGTTGTGATGTTCGGAGTGTCCGTGAACGCATCTCAAGGTCTGTCTCGTGACAATGAGGAAGTTGTTGCAATGAATGGACTACAGACATGTTTCTGTTGGAGTTACATACATGGTAGGGCTGGGCGATATGACCTCAAATCGATATTACCTTAAATTGGGCAGTTTTACCTTAATAACGATAAATGCACGATAAATCCCTGACCACTATATATCTTTGCCATCTGAAAATAATTGCAAGAAATGCAAATTAACTGCTTTTCGTTGATTTATTGACCAACCGGCACACATTACTTTCAATGAAATATAATGCACATAATGGGACGCACCTATTCCGCCTATGAAGCCTCCGGAAAATCCATCCAAAAAGTGCCAACAATGCGCCATTTACATAATGTGCTTTGGGTGGTTATGACAGTTTTCATACTCACTTTGCATTTCTTTGTGGAACGCAAAATAAATCTCCCTGGGACTGCGGTCCACAAATATGAATATGAGCTACACATACAGCCACATAACATGACTGGCATCACATCACATGCAATTACAATTCTAATGGTCACTTATCACACTGCACAAGAAGAACGGCATTGATATCAACCCAACCTACCACATTCATGTCAGGTAATATTTTCCAATAATAATAATAATAATAATAATAATATTAATAATAATAACACCACCACATTTATAAATATAGTGACTTTCTCATTCAATTCCAGACATTCCACGGTCATGTTATTTGCCTATATGTGTTTGCCATGTTGGCTTTAGAAACTGGATAGATAACCATCATCAAAATGATCATTTACACAATGAAAAGAGAATTTCACACGTTCTAATTAATTAAATATATTAGATACCGCCGTTAACGCACTATTTTTGACAGCCTTACTTTTTTTTTTTTATTAACTCACTTTTTGTGAATTACATGCACATGCTTCATGGCCAATTATACAAATTAGACAATTACGTCATCTTAGCTCCCCCACCCAACCCACAGTCACAAATAGATTGTAGCCCTGTGATAAATACATTTGCATCATGTCTATTAACTAGAATGGAATATCACCTGTCGGTGTAGCTCCAAGGACGTGGGTGGCTCATGTTCAACATGCAGGGGGAGGGAAAAAAGCACCGGATGGACCTCTTCCCTCTCACTTGATGGCAGTCCTTCTTTGGTGACAATATCACTGCTTTCCTTCAATGCTTTATCCTCCTGCAGAGGACATGAGGGAAGATTTTCAATGCTTTCGATCTACTTGAAAGGCACTAACAGGAAAAGTGATGAGAAAGGAAGGGTGAAAAAAATCACTGAAAAGAATAGTACACAGTATATCTGCCATTGACATACGTGACCAAGAAGCAGATACTGAGAGCAGTCAAGAAAGTCTATGGTCAGAGCGAAACTACCTCCTTGTCACTGCAGTTCAAGTCGAAGAATAGAGTATGCTCTTCTCTAATCTTCACTTGACAGCCTTCCAGGCGGCCCACACGCCGCCTCTTGCTGGGGGCAGGTGACGTCACTGGAGGGTGGTTCTCCTTCCCTCCGTCCTGGTTGTTCTCATCTGAGATAACAAATACACCCCATCAAATAGGCACGTTATAGTCACAAAAAGAAAGTGTGATTACAATATTAAATCATATGAATACATTTAAGATGAAATTACATTAAAGAAAACGGATATGTGTTTTATCATAGATTTTGCTGTCCTAATTGGTTAAGAGCAGCATGAGAGGATAATGGGTAGCATTTTTGTTTCAGCACGCAGCCCATTTGAAAATGTACTAATTACAAAGAGAGAGAGGGAAGCAGTTTGTCAATTACAAACGCAGACAAAAATCTAATTTCCTTCAAACTATTTGCAATAAAACCCCTGCCTGATTAGTTTGTTACATTAAGCTGATGTGTGAGGTTTCATCTGCAATGACTTAACATACAAAACTAAGATATTTTGTTTCGATAGCTTATTTTTAGCATCTTTAATTCAAACAATGAATCAATAGTCAAATAAAACTTCATGTCCAATATTGTATAAAAACCTAATTTTAGTCAAATAAGATTTAATTTCAGTACACGTCAAACTAATAAACGCAAATACAGGACTATTTTTTTTTACTGCAGTGTTTGCCATTTAACATAATTCCTGATGAAGGGTAGAGGAGAAAATAAGAAAAAGCAAATGAAGTCAAGCCCAGATCATCTGATAGGTGGGCAGGGTGTGCGATAGATACTGTCTCAACGATTTCCTGAAAACATGTGCATAGGATTGTACTTAAAGTGACATTATATAAACAAAAAAATTGGGACATTTATGCCTACAGAAAGTTTAAAAAAAAAAAAAAAAAAAAAGCATTACATAATCTACTCTTCTTGGAAGTCTTTCTACAACATTTTAGAGTGTCTGTGGGAATTTTTATCCATTCAACCAGAATACTGTCTGCGAGGTCAGTGGTCACGGATGTTGGATGAGAGACGGAAAAACCACAATATATGCCTTCCGGGAAGGAGCGGTACTGTTGTCATCGCTGCTCTCTGATTGGTTTTCTGGTTTGCTAGCTAGGAGATCACTCAAAAACCATCAAAGCGATTACTAAAACACATTGTGAATGAAAGGCATGTGTACAAATCACGAATCCATTCAATTGTGCTCTTGGATAAAAATGCAGATACAAACATGTATTTTCACCTTTCCCCGTTTTGAGCCACTATGGGATTCCACTACCACCACAAAATTTACATAGAACAGTTCTGTCCGCCAATTCACTTCTTGTCAGACTAGAGTTTGGTGAGGATCCTGATAAAAGCGCAAATACAGAATTAACATTGCCATTCACAAAACAGTATCCACAATAGGGCTGCAGGTAGGGCTGGGCGATATATAATTTTTTTTAATAGATCAATATTTACCTTAAGTTCGATATCAAAAACAACCAGATCGTTCATATCGATATAGACTGTATTTGCGCTGTATCTCCCTCATTTCTCTGCACTGTGTGTAAGCTCCTGGCCCGTCCCCCTCCATGCATCCAAGAGGAGGGAGAAGAGGTGGAGCAGAAGCGCGGCTCAAAGCAACAGCGTCTGCAATGCAAGAATTGGTCAGAATGTGGCTCTAATACGCCATCCTAGCTCAGTAATTTGGAACCACTTCGAATATAATTTTTTTTTATTTTTGAGCACCTTAAAACATGGCACAAACTCCAATACGAACAATGTGTGAAGTTGCGCGCTGGCTGCACCACTCCTGCGACAACACAAAGCGGTGTCCTATCACATTGCTAAAGATATGGTCCCTCTTGCAATTGTGGAAAAAAACGGATTTAAAAACCTGCTGAAAACAATGGATTCACGATGTCCAGCAAGCTTCACAGTCACAACTGCACTAAGTCCCCAACTTACGAACATCCGACATGCAAACTTTCGGAGATACAAACACAAGCCGACTGGTCTATTTATTCATGGATTTTGCCTTTTAGTACTGTAACTCCATTATTTATACTGCTTTATACTGCTATACATGCTTGACCAGTAGAGGGCACTGTGACACTGCTAATGGGACCAACAGGTACAGGAAGCCGCTGGGGAGAGAAAGCTAAATTGAAAGCTAAATTGTAGCTGTACGATGCAACCCGGACAGAGCGTGTGATTAAAGTTTATGAAGAGTTAATAGGCCTGCTTAATTCTACACCACCTCTTTTAGAAGAGTCTAACGACGACGACGATTTGTCCTTTTTTTCGATATCTCCTCCTCCAACTCCACCACGACGACGTATGCTCGACCACTCCTCTTCAAAGGTAAATAACATTTATCATTACGTATTATTATATCATTGCATCCAAACTCATATTTACATACATACGCATATACTGTATATATATAAGCCTGATGCAATTGACAGGTTGGTGTTCCTGGCACAAAATAAGGACATGCTTGTGTCTTCTAAAAATGTTTCGCTAAAAAGAAAATACCACCAATTTTTGTGAAAAGATACATTTCAAGCATAACTTTCACTGTGACAGAAATATTTTTCGCTTTTGTGACAGCTGAAATATCTAAACAACTATACCAACATAACACAAAAATGGGTTGCTTTACAACAAAATAATTTAATTTATTTATTTACAAATATAACACTATGAACTATTTACAATTTTCACATTTGGAACTGAACTATGTGTGTGCATGCGTGTGTGTGTGTGTGTGTGTGTGTGTGTGTGTGCATACATTAAAATTTCCCTAAAATGCATAAACTTCTGCAAACTACACACTCCACACTCTCTCACTTTGGTGGGAATTTCTCTTGGAGATCAATAAAGTTTCTATCTATCTATCTATCTATCCCTTCCTGTCATAAGTGATTCTTCCATTAAAATGATCCTTGCCGAGCTCTTATCAAATGCACTTCTGCTACCTTGTGGCCGTTTTTATGGTTTAAAAGTGCTCTGAAATTTTCATGCATTAGTGCAGAGTTGCATAATTTTTTGCCTCTCGCACAAAAAAATGTAAAAGGTGTCATAAAAATCTTACACTAATAAGGCGGTTGGAATTACATCTGTGACAACATCTTCCTTAATCACAAGCACGGGCATTACCGTTTGTTGAAGATTTTGCAGCAATTTGTGCTGAGGCTGACATCCCATTAGAAAAGTTAGTCAAGCTAAATTCATTTCTGAATTACTGGACAAAATGGGCCAATGATGTATTGCATCAATAAATGTAAGTATTTTTGTATTTAATTAATGGATATTTTATTCACTAACCCAAATAGCAAACACTCTATACTGGTAAAATAAGTGGAAAGGATAAAAAAAAAAAAAACAGAATTAAAAAAAAAAGAAAAATGGAAAAAATGGAGTTTGGGGAAAAAATAAAAACGGATTTCATAAACTCCCCTAAATGCCACAATATAATGAGATATTAACTGTACAAAAGGCGTGTACATTACAATTTTATCCTCCCCAACCAAACGCCACAGATTGCAGTCCTATACTGTATTTGAAACACTGTTACACTGTAAGCACATGGCCCTGAACATGGTGTGTGTGTGTTGGTGGGGGAAAAAAAACATCCCAGAGAATTGCAATCTTAATTTTCCATCCATTTTCTATGCCGGCTATCCTCATTAGTGTGGCGGGGGTATGCTGGAGCCTATCCCAGCTGACTTCGGGCGAAAGGCGGGATACACCCCTGGACTGGTCGCCAGCCAATCGCAGGGCACATATAGACAAACAGCCATTTACACTTACATTCATACCTATGGACAATTTAGAGTCGCCAATTAACCTAACATGCATGTTTTTGGAATGGGAGAGGAAACCGGAGTACCTGGAGAAAACCCACACACACACGGGGAGAACATGTAATCTCCACAAAGAAAATGCCCAACAGATTCGAACCCAGGTCTTCCCAATCTCCTGACTGTGAGGCCAACATGCTAACCAGTAGACCACCGCGTGGCCCGCAATCTCAATTTTAAACAAGAAAATCATAATTCATTCATTCATTCATTTTTTGCAGAACCGTGTAACCCCAACCAATGTGTTCGAACTTTTTTCCCCACTGACCATCGCTTATGGCCAATTAACATGTTACAGAAAATCACATCATAATTCAAAGATCTCATTTTAGTTTCACACATAAAATCTTTTGAAAATATGTCAACCACCACTCAACAGCTGTAAATCCAATGTAAAGCCACATTTAACGGGCATTTAAAATAAATGTTTATAACAACGAAGCACACAGCCTGGTGGGACAATGGAAAGATGCCATTAGGTGTTGTCAGAGTGGGTCTTACACTGTTCATTAATCCACTTTTTTTTGTGTGTGTGGCGCCCCAGACGTATAAAAATCGTCCTGAACGACCCTTTTTGACAAATGAAACTTTTAATCTCGTAGCAATGCGGCAGACTCACCTGAGTGATCATCTCTTGTCTCGACGCATCCGCCAGTGTTGTCGTCCTGCCTTGGCATCGGTTCACAGACCTCTTTCTCCTCCACGTTCATCAAGCTCTGGAAGGCAACTATTTTCTGCTTCAGGGTGGATGCTACCCGTGGAAGGAAGGGACTGCTTCCGACATGCTGGGAGTTCACAACACATCTGCAGCTTAATATTATGACATGCAAAAATGTCTTTCCAAATGTGTTTGTTCTTTTCATTTTGACAGAAAATCGTACTGCATGCAGTTCTTTGAGACTTTAAAATTATCTTATCATGCATCAAAATATTCGAAGCATTTTTTGTTATGAAAAAAAAATAACCTTGAATGTCTGCTTGTCACCTTGACATTCTCACTTCACTTCTCATTTCAAAGCAAGTTATTCATCATTGTTTGTTCGTAAAACTATAATACTCAAATGCATGGGCAATTGTGTAATAATACCATTAGGTTATACAGTCATTCTTCGCCACATCACGGTTCGAACACCGCTCCCTCACCGTACCGCGGTTTTTCGAAAATTCATTAATTAATAAATGATTGCTGTTTCATGGCTGACTAGGTCCTATTATTAGTAACAAAAATATGCATATTTAAGCAAACTGTAGGTATTTTTTGCCCAAATGAAGCTTTTTTTAAGCATATAAATGGCTAGATGAACTAAAATACAAATACAGTATAAGCCAGGGGTCTCAAACTCAATTTCACTGGGGGCCAGTAGAGGTAGAGTCTGGGTGAGGGTGGGCCGCATCAAGTATTGGGAGTAGGGCTGGGAATCTCAGGGTACCTCAAGATACGATACAATACACAATACATCCATGTGATAACACCACTGTTGGTTCAGTGTTGTTTTTTTTGTTTGCCCCTTTAAGTATGTAAGTAACACTGAGCTTGCACGGATGTTGCGGGCTGCAGTTACGCTACTCTTTGATGTCCAGTCGCGGGCCGCAAGATACGATTTGGTGGGCCGCAAATGGCCCGCGAGTTTGAGGCCCCTGGTATAAGCCATTTAGACCACCATTCAACTTGTCACCACATGTCAGTAATTGTTCAATGAGACAAGCAACAAACTTGATCGTCAAAACAGACTTTTATATTGCAGGTTAAAGTTACAGTCGCTTGCTTCATCGAGCATTCGAACATCCCTCACTACGGCGGTTTTTTGAAAATTAATTAACAAAAGCCCGCCGTTTCGTGGTTGACTATGGCCTATTATTAGTCAAACAATATTAAAAGACAAGTTATATATCGTAATCTGGTCAATCGGCATCAAAAATGTTACTAGCAACAGCAATGAGAGGTTACTTTACATCACATTACCTTCACACTGCATGGAGTCAGCCATGGCATGTCTGACATGAGAGAGTGAAACAATTCCGTGTGGAAGTGGTCAGTTTTTGGCGTCTTTCGTTGTCCTTTTCCCCCACTCCGTTTGAAACACTTTCTTAGGTTTAGACTAAACAAATCGGGGCTAACAAGTTAGCTCGGTAGCATGATGTTTAAAGTGGCGGCTGTATCTTGTGTCCCTGAAATGATCCCATAACCTTCGCATTACAGTTGAACAATGTGTTGTAAACAAAAAATAATAGGAGTGTAAAGGTGACTATGGGGTGTTATTTCATGCCTACAGTGCTCTGGTAAAAATCATATTTAGATAGCCACAAACAGGTTTTTTTTATGCTCTAACTACAAAATAATTCGATTTATTAATATTGAATCCTACTTTGAGGATATTCACTTTTCGCGGTCGGGTCTGGAACCAATTGACCGCGATAAAGGAGGGACGGCTGTATCTCACAACAGGCACAATAATAATAATGATAATAATAATGACAATAATAATATCACGGGTTACTGATACGGCCATAGCACATAAGCTAAAACTCATCTCCGAACCCCCGACATCACTTATGCCACCAATTCTCCCACAACATAAACCGTCTTAAAAGCCTTATTTCATCTGATTATATCCACTGTATTGGGGAATACGAATGTAAAGGTGACTATAGGGGTGTTATTTCATGTCAGATGGCTCTAATAATGTTAAAAAATGTATTTAGAAGACCGTAAACAGGTTTTCCATGCCAACAAAAACACTGAATTTATAAACAAGGAATGCTACCTTCGAAGAAAGTTATTAATCGTGGGTCGGGTCTGAAGCCAATTAACCACAATAAATGAGGGATTACTGTATTCATATTTATATTCATATATAGACAGTTAAAAGAGGCCCTCTGATGGCAGCTACAACTGTGATATGGCCCTCAATGAAAACAAGTTTGATACCCGTTTATAGGCTTGAAACGGTCCATTCACGATTTATTAATAAACCCTGATTTGTACCAGTCGACACCTACTTTCATCAGATCCCAGTATCGTCACAATATTGATACCGTGATCAATTTGTTTATAATATATAACATTTTCATACTGATTTGTCAAGATTTGCTAAGCCAGGGGTGTCCAAAGTGCAGCCTCGGGACCATTTTCAGCCCGCAGCTTGTTTTTTTTTTTTTTTTTACTTGTTTTCTTAAAATGCAATCAACCCATTATTGATGAGGTGTTTTATTAATTTGCTTTGTCACCTATAAAACAACACAAACAAGTATGTGTTTCGGTCAGATAGCTTAGCACTGACCTATAGGGGCTGGTTTTAGCATATTTTGTGTAAAAAAAAAATTTAAAAAAAATAAAATATGACTGGTTTCTCACCTGTGGAGACTGACAGTTTAACGAATTCTTCATTTTCTGTTGCGCAATGAAGCGGATGAGTGAATTTGTTTCTGGGGAGCCCCTCACACCAACACTGGACTTTCGTCTTGCCTTTAGCTGTGCCAAACGTGACTTTTCTGGTTCAAGAGGCAAAATGGTGGTCAAATTTGGCTAAGTCTTTTAAATTATATGATACAACTGTACCATGAATCTCACCTTTTCTGTCTGACGGGGTTGGGGTGAAACTATGGACAGAAATGCCAAACTGTGAAGGTGTGAGGAAATTAAGAGGCGTTGTAGTCTGCCTTAAATCAGGAGCAGAATCCTCTTGTGAGGGGCGCAACATTTTCTCCTTCTGATCCGTCGCCTTGGCAAAAATGAACGTCTGCTCGGTGGTCATCTGCATAAAGCAATGATACAATACAATTATGTAACTTGGGATAATAAACACTGTTTGAACATAATTGTTCACTCGAAATATAAATGTACCTACCCATGGCAGGTGTTAAAGAATACAAGCAGTAGAACACCCTCAGAACGTCATAAATAATTTAATTCATAATGCAAAAAGAACGGATACATGTATGTCGACATTAGCAACAGTAGCTAACATGAAAATAAGGGGTGATATTAAATACTTACCTCCCAAACATAAAAGACGAGTCTTGTCGGTAACCCACCAAAAATCTTTAAAACGAATTCAATAGTGCGATAAAAAGACCACGTAGTGTATGTTATAGTAACACATGTACAAAACATATATACAACTTTTTCCGTAAGTGATTCAAGTGACGCGCCACAACAACAAAACAGTGGGCTGAATTTGGATCCTCCTGCAATGTCTGCCTCAAACGCTTACAACACTCCAAAAAAATCGCCTCATTTTGCCATAAAACGTAAATACGTTTAGCAGGAATACAACCAAGACGTAATAAAATGAAAGAAAACTGAAATAAGTGCACAATTCAGTGGCACTAACTTACAAACTTCTCAGCACGAAGAGGAAATAGTTTGATATGAATGGTCCAATAGGAGCACGACAGTATCCCTCGTGACCCGCAAACCCTGCCGCGCTTCCTGTTTCCTTAAAGGAAAACTGCATTTTTTTTTTAAATTTTGTCCATCATCCACAATCCTTACGTGAGGCATGAAAACATACAGTATGTCTTTAAAACATATGTATTTGTGTGCGTTTATGTGTCTTCTTTATATGTGCGTTCTAAAGATATAAAAACAGCAAAAAAGACGTACTAAGACTGCCAAGGAAACAAAGAAGAAGTAAGGAAGAATTAAGAATGCAGGTAATGGGAAACACTTATCTCGCCTATAAAGTTTTCTGAAAAAGACTCCAAAAAGTGCCAACAACACTCCATTTATATATAATGTGACGTGCATATTAACCAAGCTAGAGCGACATTGTTGTTGTTGTTATTATTATATTTATGTTTCTGATGTGCTTATTCACTTTCTTGTGTTTGTCTTTCTTTTTTTTGGGAGAATGAACAGAACAAGAATTTCATTGCATAGCAGAACTACCTGTTTTACTGTGCATATGACAATAAAACTCTTGAATCTTGAATCTCTTGAAACATTGTTAGGCCGATGAAACTATATTACTGGCGTATTGACACCTTGCCACCAGTGTTGCCAACTTGGCGATTTTGTCGCTAGATCTGGCGACATTCCAACCCCCCTTGACGACATATTTCCTCAAAGACACTAACGACAAATCTAGCGACTTTTTCTGGCATCGTTGGGGAGTTTTCTAGTATACGGAAAGCACGTATTGTTTTGCATTTCGTGTTCTCACTGAGCAGCGACGGGTGCTGTTGACAGGTCCCATCACAAGCGATGATGTGGAGCTCTACGCATCGAAAGTGAAAATGAATTGCTATTACATATATTCACCAGAAGAGTGTGCTACTCATGAACCACACTGAGTCAAGTTAATGTGAGCCATAGAATAAACACAGCATAATCTGTTATTCGCTATTCAGTTGTGCTAATTTAAAAAAGTTCTCAATAGCCAACGTGTGATGAGAGAACTTTGAGATAAAATGTACTGTCCATTTATTGTTGATTATATAAAATTAGGATTTTGGCTGATGGCAGAGTACTGTTTTGACTAAAAGGTCAATTTGATGTTCCACATATATACATATATATAGCAGGATAACAACATAACAGTCTGACTGACGGTGTCAAAGAACACTTTACTAACAACACTAAATTCATCACACAGAAAGTTAATACTCAAAACTATTAACTGTAGTATCTATATATACAAATATTTCCCAATATGACTTAAAAAAAAAGAAAACCCAACATTTAAAATGTTTCCAGAAGGTATTGCGTCTGAGCAACACATTCATTCGTGATGGTCGTGACCAGGTTGAGTTTAGCCTAAGTTACCATGGTGATATATGGCGTTGGGCATCATTTTAATTTCAACGATTCCGGTTCTGATTCCGATTCCTCGTTTCGATTCCGGTTCCTAACGATTCTCGATTCCGATGCTTTTAAAAGGCATGGTCATAAAAGTTTGCATAGTTTAAATGAGGGCGCTAACTAGAGTTCTTTTTGGTTGAAATGTCTGAACTTCTCAATTAATTATTTAATGATATGAACTTTTTATCATTTTTACTATGAATTTCTTATAGGGCTATTTTCAACCAGTACCACTCACTCATGTACAGTACATTCATGCATGGAATCCCACGAGCTGATGAATGATAGACAGCGAGGGCCGTCAGCGGGGACAAGTAGAGCAGCTGAGCCAACTCGCCCTGGCTGGCTAGGCTCGCTGGTGGACGGGGGAGAGCGAGGAGGAAGTATCGCCTGTCATGATAGTCACCATAGTGCATCTTAAGTGCAGCATGAGTGATCATTTACAAATTGGATGTTAGTGCAAACTGAGGTCGCAATTTTTTTGAGCAGCCCTATTGCTGACTTTCACACTTTTATCTAGTTTTCAACCCAAAATGTGACACACTGAAGCCTAATGAGACAATGGAAAGACCCCATTAGATGATGTCAGAGTTGGGTTGACACTTCATTAATCAACTTTTTGTGTGGTGTCCAAACTAATGGAAAGCCTTCCGACTGACTCTTGTTGACAAATGAAACTTTTAATCCCAAGGCAATGACTTACTAGACAAATAATCCATTGTTGTCCTGCCTTGGCATCGGATCACAGACCTCACTCTCCTCCACATCCATCAGACACTTGAAGTGCAGAGGAAGGAGAGTTCAGATTGAAAAGAACAAACAAATATCCTCAGTGCTGCAGCTGAATGTTTTAACAAAGTACTTTTTAAATGACTGAAGTGGCATTTCTGAAAGGAAGCAAGTCATGCCAGTCCACAAGTAATATACTTTATCATGAAATTACTGTTCATTTGTCACATAGAAAGAGTGTTTGGCAGGGGTGAAGCTGTTTACAAGCAAACCATCTGGATATTGTAGCTCTTTGCATGAAAACATGAGCTACAAATTTGTGAATCCACCATCTTGTTTACACAGATCTTATCAATGCTGGCAATATGCTGCCCAAGTTGTGGGAATTATAACAATCTGGTTTTTGATGATAACAATGTTGTTTTCCTAGGTGGCTTTAATGACACGATCAAGCCGTTCCACAAATACGAGACATGAAATCACTACCTGATTCGTTTGCTTGCATTGATTATGTTCCATCACCCTTGTTCCCCGGTTGGGTTTCAGCCATCTTGCAAAGCTAGTTGCGCTTGAATGTCGTTTATCATACACCTTCTATCATCATCAATACAATGCATTTTGTACGGCGGAGTGTTAGGGCCACTTTAAATAAAAAATCAGAGATTTGGAGAATCGAGTCGTAAATTTACAAGAAAAAATGTTTAATATACAACAAAGTCGTAAATGTGGTTAGCATGTTGGCCACACAGTCAGCAGATCAGGAAGATCTGGGTTCGAATCTCCGTTGGGCATCTCTGTGTGGAGTTTGCATGTTCTCCTTGTGCGTGTGTGGGTTTTCTCCGGGTACTCCGGTTTCCTCCCACATTCCAAAAACATGCATTTTAGGTTCATTGGAGACTCTAAATTGTCCATAGGTATGAATGTGAGTGTGAATGGTTGTTTGTCTATATGTGCCCTGCCATTGGCTGGCGACCAGTCCAGGGTGTACCCTGCCTGTCGCCCGAAGCCAGCTGGGATAGGCTCCAGCATACCCGTGACCCTAGTGAGGATAAGCAGCAAAGAAGATGGATGGATGGAAGTCGTAAATTTACGAGAATATAGTCATACATTTCTGAGAAAAAGTCGCAAATTTACGAGATGTAATATGAAGTAATATGACCTTTGCCCAACGCCAAAGGTCATATAAGTTCCCCCTTTTCATAGCTGTCTCAGGCAATGCCTGTTACAACGGAGTTTTAAAATAATCTGAGAATTTGAGAATAAAAGTCGTAAAGTCTTAGTAGTCGTAGAGAATAAAGTCGTAAATTTATGAGAAAAAACTAGTAAAAGGCTGCTATGAAGGGGGGACTTATGTGACCTTTGGCCTTGGGCATCTGGAGGGCACGGCTTAAGGAAGGCGGAAGTAAGAAGGGCTAGACATGCTAATTTGTTTGTTCTCAACTACTCTGTTTTGCTGCCACGTTATAAATAAAAGCTTACCTGAAACAAGAGGAAAGTTTCCTTCCTGCCTGAAGAGCTATGCCCTATTTTCCTTCTGACACGTAATATTAAGACTTTTTTCTCATGAATGTACGACTTTATTCTCGTAAATTTACGACTTTTTTCTCATAAATGTACAGCTTTATTCCTTGTCCATTTATGACTTTATTCTCGAAATGTCTGATTTTTTTTTCAACACAGCAATACTCCATCGTAATTTCGAGTTATTAAGCCTTGAGAGAAAAAAAGATTTATTCAGTTTTAATGTACTTAAATTGGTATCCTATGATATGTTTAATTTGATTTGGGCATGCTTAATAAAGCATACTAAGGAACATCACGTGGTTGCATTTGAGAGAGTCAAATTGGACTAATTGTAAGAGCAAAGACGTTCGTACAAAGTAAAAAAATATATATATATATATGCAAATTTCTACAGTGGTCAAATTCAAACTAAGGAAAAAAATAGCTAATTGTTACTATTCTAATGACCGTTTCGTTACATTAGAGGGGTGACTGCAAGCACTGTACTGTACTTTCTGTACATTTTAAGTTGCCTTTTAGGGACATTGTTCACTTAAAAATAACACAAATCGTGTTACATGTGTTTTCAACAGCAGACCTAACTGGTAGTTTTCTAAAAAAAACCTACAAATACATATATACAGTACTCAACTGTGCGTGCCCACATCCTTTCACAGAAACGTTTGTTTCAAACGTTCACACCACTCCAAAAAACACAAGAGTTTAATGTGCTTGTAAAACGTAACGATAATCGTCAGGGACAATAGGAATACGTTTTATGTGAAATACACTTACAAAGTCTAGCGTAGGTATTGGTACAGTTCCGTCTTCAAACCTTTTGGTGAAAGGGGCGGCGCCAATACTTTTCATGTTGATTGTCCAATACGTATACAGTATATACCACGTGGTCTATACCACGTGTCTCTTCCAAACACGTTCTAGCAGTGCAATTATCACCACGCTCTAATTCATTCATTTTCTACATCCTCACGAGGGTTGACGGGGTATGCAGGAGACTATCCCAGCTGACTTTGGGCGAGAGGCGGGGAACACCCTGGACTGGTCGCCATCAATTACATATAAATCGACAACCATTCACACTCACTCACTTAGAGTTGCCAATTAACCTAACATGCATGTTTATTGAATGTGAGTACCTGGAGAAAACCCACATACACACGGGAAGAACATGCGAACTCCACAGATATGTCCAACAGAGATTGGAATCCACATCCACTAGGTCACTGTGCCTCCAATTTGAATGTCATACTAAAATAAAATATAAAACATAAGATTAATGTATATTTTATATTTATAAATAAATATACTGTATATACACATAGAGTTAAATAATAAATAAAATACTTTAGTCATTCAATGATGCTTGTCAAACTTACTGCACACCTCAATTCGTTCAACTGGTACACATTACAAGTTTAACTCTCAAAAGCACCCCAGGTAGATGGTCTATTGTAATGTCTGCAAATGCATCACAAATAATTAGACTTTATCCGCCTTTAATGCATTAAAGCTGCAGCTAAAACACAATCATGCAACAACTAACTTCAAACATTGGCTATTGCAGTTCTGACAGATCTTGCAGGTTTAATATAGTTACATAGTATATATATTTGAGAGCATTATCAGTTGCATTATTTTTAGTAGTAGTAGTAGTAGTAGTAACCAGTAGCATAGGACCTATTTCCACAGTCAGAATTTATAAAACAAGAACAACAAAAAAAACCCCACACACTTCTCAAGTAGATCTTTTTTTATTTGTGTATATATGTATATACACACATATAAAAAATAAGGGCCTATGTACAGTGATAATAAATATCAACATGTTTGTACAAGAAATAAGTTACTTAACATTACTTTAAGAACAAACATAAAAGATCAATAACACATTAAAACCAAGGTGAACACAAATGAAAAAGCGAGATAAAACAGCACAATTTAAAGCCTTGAAGGATGGAGGTTGTGACCTACAAATGTGAACGCATCAAATCATCGCACATAAGTTATATCACGTCATGCATTTTGCCCCAACATAGGACCTATATTTCTTTTGTCAGCTTTAATTACTTAAAAAAAATTTTTTTTTTTGCAAAATGCTGAGAAAGTAAAGCCTCGTAAAGAAAGAAAAACTCAAAAAGACATGACCAAGTACCAGTGTATTAAGATAATGTGTTTTAACTTCATTGTCGGGATAGTTCATACTATGAAGTGCACACATTTTTCCACTGAACTGCTTCATAGAACAAATGACACTGAAGAGTTTTGGTACATTGATGAACTTTCGTGAAGATTGAGGAAATAAAATTAAGGAGATCACCGACATGTAAACAGGAGACAAGAACTCCATTACTTACGCCTTTTTGTGTTTTCCGCGCAGGATTTTTTTTCTTTTTGCTGTAGATAAAATATGCACAAAGCTCGATCAACGTTGCAAAGTGGACGGACAGCTGAGATTTTAGTATTGATCGGAATCAGAAAAAAAAAAAGATCTAAAATTAAATAAAAACATCTGCAGTCTATTTTGGCTTATCCAAAAAGTAAACATTGAACACAGCCATGATATGAAATCCTGTACAACCTCATATTTAAAATTCCAAAAATGCTCAATCAAAAAGATGCATTTGTACAAGGACGATGAAAAATGTACTGCCAATTTGCTGTTGGTCATGCAACATTAGAGTGCTCGAGTACCTCATTAACAATACTCAAAACATTTTCAAAGCCACAGTGGGTTATTAACACATTTTCTCTTCTATTTTCTTCTTGTGTTTCTCTCTGGAGTCCATTCCGACACATCCCAAAAATAAAACCAACCTGTTTGGACAAAACGTAGAGAGAAAAGACAAGAAACGTTGAGTCAACGGACCAAACAAAGCAGCCAATACAATCCATTTAACATGACGTGAAACACCACCTTTAACGGCTTTCCGTCGGCACCCTGTCAGCATGGGAGTCACCAGTCTGTCCGCCCAATCCTTCACGTATTTTTCCACAAATCCTTCACCGCCATATCCGCAACACAGTGAGCGGGGACTCCTGAAGTCCTGTCACAAAACTTAGTCCAGGATTGTTGACATTCAAAGCATTAAGCATGGCAGTTTCCGTCTTTGCGGTGCAAGTTCATGGAACGTAAGACATAAAGCACTTTTTGAAACATCCACAGCAGTCGCAACAGTGAGGGTTCAACTACATTCTCCATGCTTTGCTGTCTTTGCGGCAACTTCAATTCAGAATGAAGCGTGCCTCTTTGTCTTATTGCTCAATGCAAACAACCTTTTCTTTTCCGAGGAAAATATACAAAAGAGCTCAACCAAATTTGCAAAAAAAAAAAGTGTGGCTCTCATGCACAGTTGAAGGTGCTTTTGAAGGTCACCGTGCAGGACGCAGCTAGGAATGTAAGAACTTCAGTCACTTTACAACCACTTGAACACTGTAGTGGTCCTCGACAAATAATACCAAACAAAATATCGAGAAACGTCTAATTTCAAACCAATCATCACAACAAACTGGGATTCTCAGGGGAGGGAGGAATAAAAAGCAGAAAAATGAAGCATGGCCTTCATTCCGAAAGACACTTGTGTCTTTCATTCTTTTTCACACATGAGCTCCTCCTACACAAGTATGATTGTTGTCTTGCTTCAGCATCTTCTCTTGGCTCACCAATACAAAAAAAGGAAGACACGCTTCCAGTTTTAAGTGCAGTAAAATATGAAAAAAGTCTCCAAGATACAGGATTTAGTTCTTGCCATTCGTCATGTGGTCTCGAGCTCACTTGGTCTGCTCAACGTAAATGAAATGAGCCTTCCACCATGTGTTGGATTACCAGGCCTATGGTGCATTCAATCACAGTTTGGACAAATGGCCATTGCACAGTGGAAGCAGAGAAAAGTCCAAGACTTTGCGGCGCAAGGCACGCAATAATTATCTGAGTGCGTGTTGGCCAACAAGGGGTGTGAGAGTCTATATTTAACATGCTATAAAAGTCTACAGTGAGCCAAACAGGCATTGGCAGGGCGAGAGAAAGAGCGTGGGGAAGTGACAACGTGTCACTGAAAGACAGAGAGCAGGCATCCTCCAAAGGAGGGAGGTAGGTTGGTTGTTTTGTTTTTTTCCACCTCAAGGAAACGGAGAAGCCTAGACGGACGACTCCTCTGGATTTGCATCAGGCAGCACGCTCCTCTGCTGCAGGGTGCGCCTCAGCTCCTCTTTGAAGGGGCTTGAGTAGTCGTTCCCACCCATGCCGAGGCCGCCCAGCCCGCCGCCACCAGCGCAAGCCCCGCTAGCCCTCTCCTCCCCTGCTGTGCTCAGGTTCAGGCGGATGTAGCCGTTGCTACCAGAGCCCCGGATGTTGGTGAGACTGAGACGGCTGGGGGAGTGGATGGGCTGGCCCGGAATGGCACTGGGTGACGCCGTGCTGCCGACACTGTTGGGCCCGACGGCGTGACCGGGAACAATTTTAAGTGAGCCGTCTGAGTAGTAATAATTGGCCCCCGTCTCCCAGAAACGGTCCTCGTCGCTGGGCATTTTGCTGGGCACAAAAGTGGGCGGCTCCTTAGGTAGGGTGATGGGATAGACCAGGGTACTTTCAAGAGGCTTCATGTCAGCTCCCTTTCCAAGAGCCAGTTTCAGTCTCCTGCGTAGGTACAGCGCTGCCACCATGAGCAGCAGACACGCCGCGCCAAGGGTGATGACCAGCACCCAGAAGAGCCCCATACGGCTGTCAGGAGCCCGGGCTTCCATGAAGACAGGAGCACTCGCAACTACAGCCACTTGGTAGCGCTCTGTTTGAAACTTCACACCCTGCTCCTCGGAATAGCAGATGTAACGCCCCGCTTGGATCTGACCAGCTTCGGGGACGACAAGGGCTTTCAGGGTCTGGTCGAAGCGTGGCCCTCCAGCCTCGGGGTCGCCCAGAAGGAGCTCACGGTCATTGACAACCCAGAAGGGCTGAGCAAGGTTGGAGATCAACTGGCAGGGCAGCACCATGTCCGAACCCACCACCACTGTGACGTTTCGAAGGCGAGAGTGCTCTACAGAGAGATGCGAAGAGCAGGAGAGAAGGTTTTAGTGTCATCCATAATTATTCAAATTCATATTCTTCACCAGCAAGCTCTCATCCACTTAAGTCAATGTATTCATCCACTACATCCATGCACTCCTGCACTAACATTCAACTCCCACATGGGGTCACTGCTGAGGCATACGCCTTCGCTCACCAGGGCTCGGGATGGAGACCGGCTTATCAAACTTGGCTTTTCCCCGGCTGAACCTTTCCAGCATGAGGTCTTGTGACAGAGAGGACGTGGACCTGGAGGGGAAAACAGTTTCCATTGCTAAACTGTACTATAGGCAACACAGGATCAATTATGTGTATGTGGAACCACATGCTGCGTACTGTATATACTACATTTCCAGATGTTATAACCACATATTTACTGTGACATGCAATATTGTCTATTGCTGAGGATTTGCTATTTGAAGTAAATATAATGTCCATTGGTAAAGGAAACTCTATTACTCAGAATCAGGCCGATGCAGGAGTGTCCAAAGTGTGGCCCGGGGGTCATTTGCAGCGCAGGGCTGTTTTTTTAAATGGTCCTCAGCACATTTAAAAAATACAATTAAACAGGAAAGCAAAAAAAAAAAGCCCAACATAAATGGAAGAGCGGTAATTTTATCATTCGGGGAAAGATGTTATAATATTAACAGAAAAAAATAGTAATCTTGTGAGGAAAAAAGTCATAATTTTTCAAGAATAAAACCATAATATCATGAGAAAAAAATATGATGATGTCATACAATTATGAGAAAATAGATTCCCAAGTTGAGATATTTGTAAATAAAAAAGAAATGGAAAAATTAAAAAAAAGTGTTCATATTAAAAAAAAAGTTCATATTAATAATACGCTTTGTCACCTATAACACAAAGCTTCAAACGGGGGCTGTTCTTCTTTAAATACATACAACTTCTGAGCATATCTACGTGGGTTGGTTTACAAAGTATAAAATATCAAAGTTGCCCCCGCATCCCTTGAATTTTTAGTACGTGAACAACACAGAACTCTTAACATCACACATAACTTCGCTAAATTATCATTATGGTTGACTTTATATAAGGTGCAATAAACTCCTCTCTACAGGCAACTATTATATTGTAGCAACCCAGAATTTTTGTGTAGTGTTACAAGTTTGTGATGTCTGACTGTTTAGTGCGGCTGTCAACACATCAGGTTTGTGTGTGTACATGTGTGTGTGTTTGGCGTGTGTGAGGATGACGCATGTCGCGCCTGTGTGGAGACATCTATGTTTGCTGGCATTCTTCTAGCTAAGTATGCTGATACTCTTGTGGCTACATTTGCTCATATCCTTTTGACTACGTTTGCTTGTATTCTTCGAGCTACGTTGGTGATACTCTTTTGCTACGCTTGCTGGTATTCTTCTCGCTACGTTTGCTGATGCTCTTTTGGCTATATTTGCTGACAACATTAAAGCACAGACATGGCTCATGGATCAAAAGTCTCTGCAGGTGGTATTGGAAATTTCTGTGAATTCAGTGGGTAACGGAACCTAATGCTGATACTGGATCGGGCTGGCTGCAGCGGCCAATACCTATTTTCTTAGACTTCTAGAAAAAAAAGTGTCTGAATAGTCTTACCCTCGGTGGAGGTCGATGCGTACACAGGCTCGGCCCTCACTGTCCCAAGCGCAGTAGGGGTCTCGGGCTAGTAGACAGTCTGGCTGAGACTGATAGCGGCTGCAGTTGGCTAAGGGCAACTGGAGAACCTCTGATCTAGAGCCGATGTACACGTACTTCTGATGATAGACAATGAGAGAAAAAAGACCAGCAGATCAGAGACGGATGAATAGGGAGAAGACAGATAAACAGACAGAGACAGAGAGAGAGAGACTCATTTCAGGGGTGGAAAAGATAATGGGATAATCGCTCTCAATTACAATAACATTTAGCCCACGACCCTCTTTCCAATCCAATCTGGGTTGCACTTGTTTCACGAAAGCTGCAATAAAATGAGATAAACAGTAGGCTTGTCCACAAAACGACACATTGGGGGGGGGGGGGGACAAGTCGCTGTATAGCCTCAGGGACAGACAGTGTCCACAGGGCAGGCAGACTGAGACAACAAAAGGGGCACAGGTTGAATTCTCCATTGTGGTGAAGGATTGTAATTACTGTCACTGTGAAGAGAGTTTTGGATTCACGAGGCAACACTTGATCTGAAATAGGGCAGTCTTGATAAAATAACATAAAAATTCCTGAACAGAGCAATGGCACCGTGCTTGTCAAAGCATCTATTATTATTACTGTGGGGCAAAAAGGGGAATCACAGACTTTGGGGATAAAGTGGACTGATTCTGAAATTGAGTACCATGACATTTCATTCATGAGCACTGACGCCACAAAAATGATAATCATTGGACAATTCATTAGGGACACTGCAGTACCTGCACAAGAGGCATTTCTAATATTTTGGTGACAGCATTTTCCCTAATGAGACAGAAAAAATACCATGGATCCCCAGCTTCCACAACCCCTGAAATTTGCGGATTTGTGGTCAAAACTTTTATGCTTCACTGATTATGTTTTTTTCATCAAACGTTGAGATTTTTACACTTTGTTCGGCGGTCGTTGAACGTACCATAATTGTGTGTTGTGACAGGCTACACCATGACTCTGATTCCATCTGTTAAATGATCATCTTAAATGATCATTCATTAGTGCTGAGTTACATTTTATAATTTAAAGGATTTTAATACGTGTGTGAGGCATATTTAGGACTTAAACCTAGAATGTGTCGCGAGTAAACAATGGCAATTGAAGAGAGAAGGGGTGGGTTCTGGAGATGAAGCTAATGTAACAATTATAACAGTCACTTTCATTGCAAATGAAATGAAGGAGAACATCGACGTCAAGCTAGCAGGAGGGAGGGGGATGCGCAAGCCGTGTGCATATCAATTACTCACGGTATTTCGCCATTTACTGGAGGTCCGGGATCGTATCCCTCGTGGGGTTCTACTGTACAGTGTTCCCTCGCTCTTTCGCATTTCACCTTGCGTGGATTCACTGTTTCGCGGACTTTTTTGAGTGCTTCTTTTTTGTTTTATTACAGCGTATGAACGATGTTACAGGCCGAGCCTAGACCTTTTAAAAAGAATTGCATTGTGGGAAGTTGAGTGGCTATCTCTTTCCTCTCTCGTCTGTCTGCACCGCCCATTGTTTTCTGCGTCCTGATTGGCTGTAGACTATTGTCAATCAATCTCCTTTGTCCTGCCATGTCTCTTGTGTCATCCCTAGCTTGCTTGTTTGCTAGCTTGTAAATCAATCTTCGGTTCATCTGCAGCAATATGTTTTAACAAAGATACAAAAACGCTACCTTACAGCGGAACGGCACCAGGACAAAAAGGCATGATCACAGGAGCGAAATATGCATGAGTGACTTAATAATTCCTTGTGTTGATCATTAAAATTCAAACGAAGGTTTTAACTTTTTCGAGAGTGTTTAAACAAGAGAAACATGTGAGAAAATGTAATTCTGTCTGAGAAAAGTGGATAAAGTGCATGGTGAGGGGTTTTACAGCCTTAAAATATATATAATGATTGTAAAAAATTAAATTGGCTACTTTGGGGATTTCACTTATTGGGATTTCACTTATTATTTTGGGAACTTATCCCCCGCCAACAAACGAGGGAACACTGTATTATAAATACATCTCAGCATGATGCAGTCATAGTCACAAATAGTCACAAATCCATGCTGATTGGTCAAATACTTCTGAGTTCCTGGGTGGAATCAGTCTGCTTGGACTGTGGTGATATCATATCTTTTTTAGACATACAGTAGCTTTACTCGTGTCACAGAGGACCTATGAAACATCCACACAGTGTATTTACCTTGGAGTGGGAAATGGTCAGGCTGTCTATGGGCTGGGCTGTTTCAAACAGCTGGATTTCTTCTATCACATGGGCTTCAGAGCCCAGGATCACCACCCTCTGCATCCAGCCCTGAGCTATAACACACAGCGGAGGAAAAGTAGGAGGAAAAGCAAAGAGGATTATGAAACAACTTTAATTCACATCCATAGGAACCCAGTCAAGAAAAATATGGTCAAAATGCGTAAAACATGTACTTGGGCATCATTAGTGTTGTATGATTATTTCTGTCTGTTTATGTTAATACAGTAAAAATGCAACATGATCTAAATGAACACAACATATGACAGAATTACTGAAACTGTGTACAGACAGTTCAGTTAGCTTTGTCGTAATGATGATGTCATCATTATGAAGTATGAGATGTACTTTGAAGAAGTTGGTAGAAGTAAACACAGGCACTGCAGCAGGCATCTGACCACGCCTCCATCTTGTTGGGAAAAACACTCGAAAAGCGCTCCCTCTCGCACTTTTCTCATCAGCTCTTGCTATGTTGCAGCTCATAGCTAATCAAGCCCGCAGCCCAATTGGCACAATGAGCTCTCGTCTGCCAAGGGCCCTGTTGAGTTTGTGCTGTGAAGCACAACGAGTGGGAATGACTGCACTTGGCTCAGGAAAAGCGAGCATGTATTGCAAGGTGTGTGTGCGCGTACTAATGCGAGTGCGCTCATCTGTTTGCAAGTGTGTGTGTTGCCAGCAGAGATGCCCCGAGTCCGCTGCTTCTCCACAGTCACACGCCATAGTCACTTTACCACTGCAGTGATCGGAATGGTAAGTAGTAGCTCTCCCCTCATTCATGAGGCAGGCTGCATTCAAAGTCACACTACCCGGAATTTGTTATCTGAGCTGCTCATGATTAAGATGGTGACTGTTTTTTTTTTAAACTTAGCAACAACTGGACACCCGCACATGGGTCATATGGCCGCTGACGAGGGATATTAATTATGTCCCACACAGGCTGACATTTCCTTTGATGCATGAAGATGAATCTCGGCATGCAAATCAAGCACTTAATTGAAACCCAACAGAAATGCGGCCATATGGTGTGTTGTTTTCTGCCACCTTGCCTGATGCCAGTACCTGTCTTAGTCTACTGCTACAGGCACTTTATGTTCATCTCTTTAACAAATATGGTCTGCTGCTTATCTAAATAAGGTACTCTCTCCCTTATATGTTGAGGGGTCTGGGCAAGATGGAATCAGTGTGTTCTCTGTATGTGCAGGTGGTCCTTTGTTACAAATGTGCACCCATAAATTAATTAAAAACGTAACTTTGGTCCATAAACACGAGACTGGCTTGAGGACTAGTTACAGCACATGCCATACAAGAATATACAGTAGTGTGTGCCTGCTCAGCCACACAACGGTAGGATAACACTGCTTATGAGTTTACTTTTTGCACGTCTCCCAGGGCGCTTAAGAAAAGGAAAGCTATCACCATGGAAGTGAAAATGAACATCATAAAAAGCTCAGAGACAGAGAGGAGAAACGCTCTTTTGTTCCCAACCGCTCGACTGTACCAACCGTCATTCAGGATAAAGATTATTAATGGTAAAGAACGATAGACGAGTCATGGAGTCCAAGCGGTGTTACCAGGAGCTCTGGGAGAGCCTTCAACACCACAGGGCTAAAAGTAAGCAGTTGTTCTCTTTTAATTACTGTTTCATTTTAGTACTGTATTTTCTTTGATGTGTTCTGAGTGGCGTGTGTGACTTAAAAGTTAATTTAGGTGTAATCAAGAATGGAGTAGTATAGGAAGTGGCTAAAATATCAATATAAATATTAAAATTATTATTTCACGAAACGGTTCAGATTAGCTGGCACAGTTCAAGAAGGCACTAGGCCACTGGAACTATGCCGACTTGGCTGTCATTTCCTCCTCCCCTTCCTGGTCCCTGCTGGCACACTGAGCATCCGCGCTTTGGCCCGTTTGCATGCACCATCACTTGGACATTACTGTATTACAGCAAATGTCCTGACAGTGGATTATTTTGAGTCTTATTTCAACTTGCTCTGTTTGTTTGAACTGTGCAAAGTGGCTCCCAAATGTGATGAACTTTAGAACTTTAAGTGGGCCCAAGCACAGTTTGTATGAGTGAGTACACCCTTAAACATCGTGGAACCATGGCTTAAAGTACTGAGATGATTAACTGTTGTACCTGTCCCGATGAAGAGAACGTTGTATGCTCTTTGGTCCAGACCAGTAACCCGATCCACCACCAGCCTTGTGAAGTTGACACCCTTGGTGAGAAGTAGAGGGCGAGCCAGTGCTTTGTCCTCCATCAGTGGGTGCTTCTTGGCAAAGTTGAGTGTTGCATCAGGTAACTGCAGAGAGCTGTTGTAGCCACTCTCCCTGTCTGAGTTTGTTACACACTGTAGCACAGGCAGAAGAAGCAAGAGAGCCAAGGGAGAGAGAAATGGATAAGAGAAAGATGTCAAGAAGGGAAAGTCACCAGAGGCCAGAGTGACCATGAAGAGAAGCGAAACAGAGGAGAAAGCGTTTTAGCATGCCCTTCTTCCTTTTTGCTTGTTCTTTTACTCTCACCTCCCCCTGCCTTTAAAGCACTTTCTGTGTATGTCTTGTCATCCTGCATCATTACACTAATAGCTTCTCATGCCGTGCCATCTCTGTTTCCACCATCACTGCATCACCACATCCCACCTCCTTTACTACAGTATATCCTTTCAATAATAATACTGTATGTGAGGTTCATGCTTCTTACCGATCCAGGCCGTGGGTTCGGGACGGGTCCAGTGTAGCGCCCCCACCTCTGGGATGACTCTCTGTATTCCTTGTAGGACCCTTCAAACACCTTCTTCACATCACTGATCTGGTACTGACACACTGCAGACACATCCACGTCACCCCTGAAACATTGCAGGCAAGGCGAGGAGTTAGTGATGTGCGGCGGCGTCAAAGGAGAGAGACGGATTAGCTGTCATCCCGTTGAGGGAAATGTGACGTTTCGCCTGCAAGTGGCTTCTGTGCTGCAGCGCATCCAGCAAGCCATAGAAAGAGCAGGGTATAATACTGCATAGAACACTAACACTAATTTGCTTAGGGAAGAACTCTTTATTTGCCATGAATTAGCTTGACATTTACACACTTACTAACACAACATAAACCAACTGGAATTCATCAAACCTCACTCACAGTGCAACAAAAAATAATACAACAAGTAACAATTGCAACACAGTGTAACTGCACCACATTTTGCACATTTTCACCCCACACTAACTACAAGAAACACCCATGACAGAAATGTATAAAATCCACCATTCACCCCAATTTAGCATGATTTTGTTATAATAATATCAAATCATCCATATTTTATTGGCTTTTATATTTACAATCAAGGCATCCATATTGAAATTGGACAATGCAAACGCAACATAGTAATTATGGGTAAAAAAAAACAACTTACTTTGCACAATCAGACTTTCATGAAATTCCATTTGCAGATAGATATGAAAGTGAATAGTTTTTTTTTTGGGCCGTAATTACCATGTTGCATTTGCACTGTTCTTTTCAATACGGATGCCTTGATTGTAAATATAAAAGCAAATGAAATCATTAGAACAATGGATAGTGGATTTTATACATTCCTGTCATCGATGATAGCTAGGTATGTCTTATTATATATATCCTAGTATCGATTCGATCGATTGATTACCTTTTAAACAATGTTAGATCGATGGAATGGAAACTTGCTGGACACAGATCGATGTAGTTGGATCATATGAATATAAATCGATGCATCAATGAATCGTTACACCACTAGTATATTAGTGTGTAGGCACTTATTTCAATACCCACATAGTCTGTGTGGTTATGTTGGTGTTATTTTGGTTGATGTTATTTTGGATTGCAATATGAGTGAAGTGGACGTTTGGTTTGATGAATTCAAGCCCTGTTGGTTGGTTGGTTTACCCGCAAATAAAAAATAATGCTTTGATAAAAAAACATAAATGAATTTGTGGGGTTGCAAATGCTGAATCGCAAATAATTGGGGAGACACTTTATATATAATACGCAAACTAAAGTCCCATCTTTTCACACTATCTTTAAATAAGCACACTTTGCTCAAAGTCAGCAGGAGTAGTAGCCATGTTGACACATTTTCATTTCTGCTGTGACATGAGTTATCCCCTTATCATGCACGGAACCACGTTGGGTAATAACCTAAGTGGGTTTTGTTCTGTGAGGTACGTGCGGTTCCTGTTGGGAAAAGGCCCGTAACACAGCTCCTGGGTATAATACAAAGAAGTTGAATCTAAAGACACACGCTGGTGTCTTAGCATGTCAAAAAGCGAGCAGATTTTTTCAGATCATGGCTTAAACTGTAAGTCATTGTTTAAATAATCCAATTATCTTAATGTTATCTCTATCAAAGTGAGGGGACTTGACAGAATCCCCAGCAAGTCTCACAGAGAAAAAAAAGATTAATCTTTTCAGTGGTGGTAGGAACTGAATGAAGAAACAAAGCTTTAAGTTCAATGCTGGTTCAGCTTTGCAATGTGATATATCAACGAGGACAAGTGTCCATTCAAAGAGCAGTGCCTCCAGACAGGGACTGTCTCCGCTTCCCTAAAGGAGGGCCCCCGCCCTTGCTCCCTATTTCACTTTGTTACCAAATGAGTCATTAACACAGTGTGGTAGAAAAATGACTCCTCGAATCTCCTGTTTTTCAGCTATCAAAACTGAATTTTCACCCGTGTTAGGGAACCTCAAGTTGTGAAAAAAGTACTGAAACAGGTGCATTCAAAAGTTAACAGATGGTCAACTTAAGTTCAGCTGTAAAGGTTATAGTGCATTTTACGTTCATCCTGAAATTTCACCCAAAAGCCAAATATCCTTAACTTTTTCTGAGTAGTGTATGTAAAAAAAAAAAAAAAAAAAAAGTGACCATTTGTAATATTAGACGTGCTTTTTAACCAGTTTTTGTGTTGATGGTTTAAAAAGATATTTGCTAAAACATTTCAGGAAATTTCGGTGGTGTGCCATGATTTTTGATTGAACAAGCAATGTTGCTATAAGCCAGATAATAATTATTAACTGGATTTGACGAGCGTACAAAATGTCCACTTACAGAGTACGTGCCAAATCATTCAAACATGTAATTAGAACCACATATTTCAGGGTTCGATCAAAACCTAAAAAATTAGCAATGCAAATGAGGGTAAGTGTCGTCACATTACCCCAAACTGGTATTAAGACAAAATTAAACAAAATTAATCTTATTTATACTGAGCTCTCCACTCACCATTGAGCATGGAAGATGCCGAAAAAAGTGGTACCCCTCCAGTCCTGTCCTGGCAGTGTAAAGACAGCTCGGAGGTTGTTGAAGGAGACGTGACGTTCTGGGAGGGAGCAGTCCAGACGGGCTTTTTGGAAGGTGGTCCATTTTTTCTGCAGTGTCCGGGTACCGCCGAGGTCACCCTGAAGACGAGGCGTTTCAGGTCAGTTACAGTTACATCTGAGTCCTTCGACAAGCAATTTGTGAGAGTCAAATGTGTTCACTGTATAACAAAGCTTAGTTAAACGGAGACTAGGTGTGTTGGGAGATCTTGATTAAAACATCACAAGATTTCTCTTTTGGAGAAAAGCTGTATCGCGAGAACAGGGAAGCCAGAAGCCAGTCAGACTGTGAACTATGGCATTGCTACTATGAATGATAATACGGTAAAATGGAAGTTACATTGTGCAAGGCAGTATTTGAAGCGGACGTTAAATGCTTTATGCACACGTGCTATCCAACCTACCTTGGTGTTCCCCAAGTCACATGTGGACATGTGGATGTTTTTTTTTCCGTTTGAGTTAAACAGCTGCTTGCTACTTGTTGATGTCCAAGTACAAGCTGTACTAATTCGACATTTGATCAACTTTACTTAAAGAGTTGTCAGATCAACCCGCATAGACATTCGGACTTGTCGCACCCTTAATCACCGAGCAGTTCTATTGACGCCCTCAAGTATGGGCGATCACCGGTTTGTTTCATAACACACTTAATAGGTAGAAGAGATCCGTGTTGACAATTTAGCAACATGGTCACTATATTTAGTGAGTAAGGGTGTGTGTAAGTGTTTCTTGCCTCGTGCATAATTAAATATGAGCCATCAACAAAAGGTGAAGAATCCGCCGAGCATGCAAGCGGGAGTGAGTTCCATCTCTGTAACACCGTGCAATGCAGCGAGTAATCAGACGACTCTCGATACTCTTTTCAAACATGCAAAAGACTTTCTAAGTACGGTTTTTAACGCTCTAGATATACTACAACAACCCTACAGTCACCTTTACACTCGTATTACAGAATGTGTATTATGTGTGTGTTGCAATAAATGTGTTCGATGTTTGGACGTTCATTCAGGAAAATAAAATGAATGAATGGACGTGTGGACGACAGGAAGTGACGCTGGGGGTTCAGAGTTGAGTTTTCGAGCAACAGTAGGCAGTGTTAATATGATGATGATGATTATTATTATGTTATTATTATTGGGCCTGTTGTGAGATAATTCAAACGTGCAAGAAAAACCTGTTGTTCCGGCGCTCAAGTCATTATGCTTGTGTGTCTCACTGAACATTACAGTAACGTTACTGACACCTAGTGACCAGTGTAGAATGCATCTTCTGATTGTGTTATCTTTGTATTTCAGTTCATTTAGACATTTTTAAGCTTAAATAGGCAACAAAATACATAACATTTTCTTGAATATGCACATTGTTGACAAAAAATAGGCCGTATACAACCGCAAAAACAGAACGATTTATTAATTAATACGTTTTTCAAAAAACTTGCTCGAAGCTGTGAAATTCGAGCGACAAAGTGCCGACTTCATAGGTTTAACTTTTTAGCACATTCAAGGACCGTCAAACAAAGTGCAAAGTCTTAATACAATGAAATGAAATTGACAATGAAAGACCTTGTCAAGAAAACAACGACATCAAAATAAAAAATTATAAACTCTGACGTGAGAGCACAAATTGCTTTTGTCAACGGGCGGCGGCGGGTGCTGCTGTGGTTCCCCCTTCATCTCAAAGAACTCACAGGGGGCTCCGTCTTGACATTTAAAAAACCAGCAACAAACAGAAGCGACAGAAGAAAGTACATCGGTAGTTCTAAACATATTTGTCGTGTTTTTCATGTGTTTTACTCACTTTTTGTCTCCCATGTTCTTACTCTCTCCTACAACGTCCATTACAATTATGCAAATTACCCCCGCTCCCAACCCACTACCGCCACAAATAGATTGAAGTCTTCTGGGGAACTGTCAAAAATGTTGAGTAATTGTTTTGTTACACTATAAACACAACAATTGGGTCTTTATTTGGATTTATTATGGTACAGCACGTTTAAAAAGGCTCTTGTGTCTGATATGTCATTGTTATTGTCCCCAGTGATTGTCTGTGCTCTTGAAAAAAAAAAAAAACAATAATAAATGTCAGTGCTCATATTATAGCAGTTAGATGTAGACATTGTGATACCGCTGCAAAAGCAATATCAGCAGGATGCGCTGAATTATTCATTACTCCAGTGCTCATCATGTGTGGGCATCTGTTTCTAATTTCATTTAAAAGGGTTTATTGTTCTTCTTTGAGCAGACATTAAAGGGGCATAACAGTGTGCTTAATTACACACGTCCTCACACAGTTAGCACTTTGTCTCTATTTTGCTCACTTTAAAGGTTACGCAGATGATATGCTTGCATACATAACGGTTGACTAAAAGGTCGCTGAAATCATAGAAACTTCTGTCTCGTCTTTGAACATCTTTCCGCAAACGACCTTGTTAAACCTGAGGGCGGCAGAGAAATATTTCAAGTCGGTATACATTTTTGAAATTCTCTCCTACTCAGAAACATTATCAGTGACGTATTTGCAACTGTATCCTCCGTGCGTCTAACTACAAACTCCCCCAATTATCACCTTCCCTAAAAATTGCTCTCCACATGGCAGTTTATAGAATGTATCATTGAAAGTACTCCTTGTGTTCACAGATATAAATCAGTACCTTCCGATACCGCTTCCTATGTGGTACAGTTGGGCGCCATGTTCTAACCACACAGAGTAAAAGGAGCTTAAGATTTTTATCGTGGTGTATGAGTTACCTTGCAGACGCGCGCCACTCTCGCCACAGTGACCTCGGTGTCACAGTCCAGCTCCAACGCTCGCTCGCTGAAGAAGAAGTAGATTTTGTCGTCGTCTCCTTCTTTACTGCCGCTGCTTTCTCGAACCAAGGCTGAACCCACAAAGTCTGGTTCTGCACAAACACACACACAATCTCAGTCGATAACTTTTGATGCTTTCCCCCCATTGCACCTTTATATTATTGAAAAAGTATATTTTCTCTCTCTCTCTATGCAGTCTGATGTGTCTTTCTTGAATTCTTTCTGCATCTTAATACATTCCATTACCAGGCTACAGTGCTGCAGCCATTATTTTCAACATTTGCCTCTAAAGCAGCAGATTAAGCCACCACGGGGCACCAAAACACTATGATGAAACCCCAGCTAATTTAATGCTTTTAGGTGAGGTCGTAGCCTCATCTGTATATTTCCCCTTTCTGCCTCACCGATTGCCTTTACCTGTTCCTCTCTTAGCTCGTAGGCAACTTTTATCATCAATTCTACCACACGATTCATATTTTCACACACTTCTAATTTCCCTCCTTCAACAGATAACAATAAGTCACAGTGTCCAATTGCTGTGCTTCGGTTCGAGAACTAATTTCGCTTTTTGCCCTCTTGTATGTTTCTTTCTTGTTTCTTTAATTAAAAGTTGGAAGAACACTGGCAGTGTTATCACTCTAATGTATTTGACATGGTTACTTGATTCTCGTGAAAACAATTGACCATTTGTCTAAAGATTATAAAACGTTGAGGATATCTGTATTACATACAGTACATGTATGCTGCCATATCTTCCGTATGGGTTATATTGTTGTGAAAAAATGAGGACACCCTGTGGCATAGGGTGTCATGTAATTTATACGTCCTGTACAGTAATCTCTCGCCACGTCACGCTTTTGAATTTTGCGGCTTCACTACATGATGGTCTTTCAAAAACATATTAATTAACAAATCGTGCTGTTTCGTGGTTGAATACAGCGTATAATTAGTCAAAATCATGCATATTTAAGCAAATTGTACATATTTTTTGACTAAATTAAGCATTTTCAAGCATAAAAATGGGCAAATCAACTGAAATACAAATGTAAGGCATTCAGAAGACTCATTCAAAGACGTTGTACTGATATGTAGCATTCTACACCGGTCACTAGGTGTCAGTAATGTTACTGTAATGATCAGTGAGACACACAAGAACTAGATTTCATTTATTTTTAATTGGGAGTAGTTTAGTTACCGCCTGTTTTTTGTCTCAGTGCTGTTAATTCAGTGCTTCTTTGAAAAAAATAACACATGAATTCCACCATGATAACTTTCACTTTGTGCAAGTATTTCAATACCAATAATTCTCTTAGCATTTTCAGTGTCTTCTTCCTAACTGACTTACCGTTGAGCCAGGCAGGCAAGTATTCCGTCTTCATGCTATAGTGCTGCTGGCCCAGGTTTCTTTGTATGACTGGCTCCGTTCCCAAGAAGTTGTTGAGCGTGGCTGAGTAGAGCTCCTTGTCTGGACCAACAAAAAAAAAACTTTGGTTTTATTTAAACTCAAGCTAAAATAACAAAGGTCAATGGTTCATTGGGGGAGAACAAATGGAGACTGAGAGTCTGCAGGTTCAATTAAGCCATGCAGTCTGAATGATTTGGAACATGCAGTTAAATTGGAGTTCTGGACACCCTGTGCAACTGCATGGCAACAAAACAGATGTGAAAACCTGCAGGAGTAATTTGTAGAGATTGGATTTGTGCTCCATGCCTATGAGCTGTAAATCATGTTGCTCTTCAATTTAAAATGCAGCTGAGATGGAACAAGAAGGCATTCTTACAAAGTGTACCTACCCAATTTTAACACAAATTAAGAGGTAACCATTAATTCAAGTTTGACCGCGTCTGTCAGTATTAGCAAAGCATTTTTTATTTACTCAACCCTTACTTTAATTTTAGTTTACCAGGTAAGTCAACTGAGGAGAAATTCTCATTTACAATGATGATCTGGTCAAAACAGCACATGGAAAGGTATTGTATGCTATTAATACACACACAGGGAATTACTCACCAACTATTAGGCCTGTGTGGCCCTTGGCAGGGTCATATGGACATTTGCCCTTCCCATCTTCCAGGCTAGTGGGGCTGAGAGTGAAATAATCTGCATTCTACACACACACACACACACACACACACACACGCAGAGCGTGATAAACATCGATAGTTAATGGTTTTATGACAAATGTGAAATAAGTAGGGATGCTCCGATCGGGGTTTTATGCTGACGATTCAGGAAACCGATTAATGTAATTTTTAAAATGTATTTATGATGAGTAGTATTGGCCTGTGGTGCTGTAAGGGGGAAAAGCTAGGACAATTCCACGGCCCCATGACTACCAGGGGGGCCCAAAAAATAGGTAATTATTAAAAAATAAAAAAGGGAGGGCACGCAACGTAATTTTTTTTATGGGCCCCATAATTCCTGGTTGCACCCCTGCTATCGGCTATATGATATGAAAAAGGGAACCATAAAATCACCTTCATTTAGACAAAAACATTTTTGACTTACCTTTTCATGAGAACATATATCACTCGTGAAACTTAGAGAGGATGAGACGCCTTCTTTAAGGAGACTTTGAATGTGAGAGTACATACTTTAGGGCACATGTGTCAAAACTTGTGCCCTGGAGGGCCGAGACGCTGCAGGTTTTCTCTCCAACCAGTGTCTTCAGCAGGTGATTTAATTGATGAGCTCCTTCCCTCAAACTGAAGGTGTTGATCATTAAAATCACCTGCTTTAGTGACTGGCTGGAAAGAAAACCTGCAGTGTCTCGGCCCTCCATGGCACGAGTTTGACACCCGTGGTTTAGGGTGTCATGCAGCGGGACTCCAAGTGAGAGACCAGTCGGCAAACCTGGTGTCTTCCACCTCTGACAGAGGTCATCTAGTCCAATGAATACAATTATTTTTCAGGATATTTGCTTTAGACTGCTGACTTTCATGCGCATACGGGCGTTGGCTACATCAGTCGCCGTTTGACTGATGATCACATTGTGAGCCTCGACAACTCACCATACTGCGTCAAGTGTTTGTTCTTCAAACGTCGTCTGAAATTAAAGCTTTTTAACGTGCAAAACTTATATCACACTCACAAAAGGCAGTTAAGTTCCCCACGGTACACATGTTTGTTTTTGGTTCGGCACGCCTGCACAGTGTGAAGGAAAGTGGGCGGGGGATGCTCGCTACAAGCCGCATGCTGTGGACAGGCATTTATCTGCATATGCCGATCACACGCTTTTTCACAGAAGTCGGACGATATTAATCGGTAGCCGATTGATCGGAGCATCCCTAGAAATAAGGTTAGAAAGCAATCATATTAGTGTCACACATGAACCTTGATACATACGTCTATATATTATTCAATTCTAGGTTGACACCTCTCACATATGTTTCTGGGGACACTTACCACATAGGTGCATTTGGGTTGAAATGCATAGGTGCCACACGTGTAGAGGTGTGTGTGGTTGTAGCTCTGTAGGAAGCGGATGTAGTTGAAGCACTCAGTCTATGAGGGACAGAGGAGGAATTGTTATAACAGAAATACAAAATAAAAAATTCAAACAAATAAAAAATCCTCAGTAATATGTTTATACACATCCCATACACAAGGGGGGTCGAAACTGTGGCCGGCGGCTGTTTTTTTAAAAAATTGGCCTGTGGCAAATTCTAAATATGTAATTTAACAAAAAACTAAAAAAAACAAACACACACAACAAAAACCAGCAGTACTTTTACAAGAATAAAGTCAAAATATTGAGAGCAAAACATTTTAATCTAACAAGAGAATAAAGTAATATTATGAAGAAATGTCATTTTCGTAGCATAAAGTTGAAACCATAAGGAAAAATTATTATTTTTTAAAAGTTGTAATATTATGAGAAACAAACAAAACAAAAATGAAATAATTTTTGGAAAAATGAGTTGAGGATAAAGTTATAATATTACGGGATTAAAGTAAAAATGTAATGCCAATAAAGTTAAATATTATATTGTATTTATGTATATGTAATATTGTAAATATTACAAGAAGAAAATTTACAAGAAAGTTGAAATATTAGTAAAATTATAAAAAAATAAACAGAAATGGAAAAAACAGCTTTTTATAACAATAAGTCAAAATATCAAGAGAAAAACAAATCTAACAAGAAAAATAATGCCATTTTATTAGCATTTCACAGATATCACAAAGCTGAAATGTTTTTTTTTTTTTAAATCCATACAACTTCTTAGCATGTCTATATGGGTTGGCTTACAAAATGGACCTTGCATCCTCACTTTCAGTTTATGGTCCTTGGCGGAAAACATTTGGTCACCTCTGCCATGCACAGTGTCACACACCTTTTCCAAGCAAATAGTGATTTTCAAAACAATTTTACAGTGTTCATGTTTTCATGTCTTTCCTTGTATGCTCACACAACACAAACCAACAGGAGGTAATCAAACCAAATGCCTTCCTCTCTCACGGTGCAACCAAAAATAACACAAGTAACACAGGTTAAAGATAAAATGGAACTGCACCACACGGACTATGCAGGTATTGAAATAGATGCTTACACAATAATAAACATGCAAAACAATCCTGTTTTATACAAATTTAGAACCCGCAGAGCATGCTAGATAGCTTCCTGTTGAGGAAGCATGCCATGCCTCTAACTACTCGTTGTGCAACTTCTACCAATGTAGGGCAAATGAGATGGGCTTTCTACCTATAAAGTGCCAAATTATGGAGATAAGCACAAAATGACAGGTTTTCCCCACAAATAAAAAAACAAAGTTTCGATCAACATCCATAAATACGCAGGGTTGCGAATGCTGAATCATAAATATGCGAGTATCCACTGTATTACCTTTTTGAAAGTATCAGAGAAAGCTGAGAATTTTAGTCTTTCTAAAGATAGAATATTTGATCTGAAATCATGTTGACTATTGAAAATGTTTTCTTACCATGAATGTGTGTGTCATGTGTACGCCCAGCAGTGAGTTTTCTGAATGTTTTTTTTTGTTCTGTGGCCAATAAACAACAAAGCTGTTTGGAAGGAATTGGTAACAGATGCTTACATGTGTACACCAGCTATGACTTTGTGCATCTAGTTAATGTTGCCATTAAAGCAGCAAAGCAATATCCGCATCTCACTGCTGGAGTCGGAACGTTTGCATGATTTTTAAATTCATTTTTACAGCCTTTGCAATTAGTTAGGATAATCAGGAGGAAATATGTCTGGCAGACGGGACACTTTCAAGCTGATGGCATTACATTAAAACAATGTATGAATGTAACAGTTCACAGTGTAAACAGCATATGGTGATCCCCGAATATGCATAGTTGGTACTTGGTTTTTCCCTTAGTGTTTTGCAGAATAATCACAGATGGACACCAAAACATGTAGGTTTTGGGTAGTTTTTTGTTGTCTGCCTTTAAGTACAAAGTAATCCAACTTATAAGTAACATTAAAAGACTCAAGACAGCAGAGGACCCGCCTCGGCAGTTAAACAAAAATGTAATACGTGGATGTGATAAACCAATGTACAGTGAAGGAAATCATTTTTTGATCCCCATACAAAAACCCAGTATTTTTTTTCAGCCAGAAAGAGACAGAATCAGAATCAACAACAACCAAAAAAAAACAATAAATACATATTAAAAAGGAATTTTTATTGAGTGAAATACGGATTTGCTCCCCAAGAGAAGACTTGTTGGCAAGCACAGAGGTCAGACATTGCTTGTAGTTGCACACATCTCAGAAGGAATTTTGGTCTGCTCCTATTTTCAGATACTCTCCAAATACTCAAGGTTTTGAGGCTGTCACTTGGCAACTCAAAGTTTTAGCCCCGTCCAAAGTTTCTATTTGGGACTACGGTCAGGAGACTGGCTACGACACTCCAGGATCTTAATGTGCTTCTTCTTTGTTGCCGTGCCCTTGTTTTGGGTCATTGTCAAGCTGTAAGACCCATCCATGAATCATGTTCAGTGCTCCGGCTGAGGCCAGGAGGTTGTCATCCAAGTTTCTATAGTACATGGTCGTGTTCATCAGCCCTCAATGCAGTGAAGTCTATTGTGTATCGCTTCCATTTTTGAATTATTGCATTATGAATTAATGCTCATTTCATCCTCATACAGCTCATTGGTTTTGCCCATTGTGGTGGAGCCGTTTCACTGGAAGCTATTGAGTCTGTCACTGTCTTGTATACACATAATTATCTAAGGTTAGGAGTACTTTTCTAAAGGGAGAGGACAAATTTGTATGCCTACCGGTTAGTAGGGGATCAAATACTTTTTTGACTCAGTCAAATACAAAACCATTTCTAACATTTATTTAATGTTTTATTCTGGATTTTTTTTTTTGTTAAAATTTATTTCAATTCTCTTCAATAACATTTTGATTGAAATGGATGTATGTAAATCCATAATGTACGTCAATGTACTGACTGGAAGGTATCCAGCTTGAAACCCAGCACCTACTAGAGGGAATGCTATTCTTTCAAGTGAAACTAATAACGTTGATCCAGTGGTGCCTTTGAGCAACATCGGCTACTATGTCAACCTACCTGGTTGCTTTTCCCTTTGATGAAACACTCCCGCTTCTTATCCATTGGCGCTTGCCAGTCAATCTGCATGCCAGAGAAAGAAACACAATGTTATTAAACACGTTGTCACCAGTAGTGTATAGCATGTTGTCTGTATGTTGTAAGATTATGTTCATTCACTCACTTATGAATGCTGGAAAGCAATAAATGGACAGGTAAAATGCATTTCAATTAAAAGGTGTTCTTTATTCATAAACAGCTGCGACTTATATATAAAAGAATATATAATTTAACATTTCCTGCCTTTAAGACTTTTGGCGACACCTAGTGGCCACAATAATTCACAGAGTTGAGCTTGTGACACGATTAGGCAAACAAAGTGAATAATAAAGACCATATTGGACGCTTTTTGTGACGGAATACCTTCCAATACACTTCTGCCTTGAAGAGTATGTGTCTGTAAGTAATGTGCAAGTACAACTATATGATACCTGTATAAGCTGCACCCACTAAATTTAAAAGAAAAAACAGACTAGTTCTTATATAAGCCGCACTGGTGTATAAAAACCTTACCATAAAAACCTAACCATAAACCTTATTGTGGCGTGCACGAGTCTGTGAGGACCAGTCAGCTAACTTTATTAGACAGGAGCCAATCACGAGCTAGGAATAAACTCACAACGGGCTTGTCAACCCGTTGGACATTGCAGAAGTCATTATTCCATGTAACAGTCTGCCTCATGATTTCATCTTACAAACAACATTAAACTCCTCACACAGCAACTAACACTCAAACGTTATACCTCAGAAATATAGAAACGCATCTACTGTATATAGAAATGGATCAATACGAGTTGTCACAATGTATTTTGTTTGAGAAAACCATTTCATTGGAGGAGAGCATAGAATGCATAGAAAATGGTGCTGCATTGCTGCTTCTGTCCATCAGAGGGAGCCAGTACACCCAGAGCGCAAAGCAAAAACAGAGAAGCTGATGTCATTGCAGCCCCCGAATGAACGTCTGTTATTGTATTTACTACTGCTACCAGTAGAGGGTGTTGTATACTCATGTGAGAGTTGAAGACGTGTCCAGTTCGTCAGAGTAATACAAATACAGAGCCACAACAGTCCTGACTGGCAAATGGAGAACCCGCTCATTGTGTTCTGCATTCTGATTGGCTGTAGACCATTGTCAATCAATCTCCTTCGTGCAGGACTGCCTGTTTCCTGTTGTATGATTGTTAGCTGCTAGCGATCGTACATTCTAAATGAAGGCAGAAGTTACGTGGCTGTAGGGCACCTGGAGTACTGTAAATGAATTATCGGTTCACGGAGGACGAGGCTGTGCCCAGCCAATCGCAGGGCACATATAGACAAACAAACACACCATTGGGTGTTTTACATGTTGTCTCTCAAATTCAGAGTGATAGGCAGATGGTGGTGGCGGGTGGAGGAACTTTTGAGTGTTGGCTCCTTTCCTTGACATTCCACACTGGGGGGCTGATAACAGGTGGCCTTATCTTACTGCAAGACTCATAAACCATAAACAGCCTGCGCTTGCATGTGACTGTGTGTGTGTGCACACATCTCTATGTGAGTATCTAATAACTTCTCATTACAGTAAATCAGATAACAATCCCCAAACTACTGGCTGCAGGCTGTTCACGATGCCATCACACACCTTCTGTATTTGTATTGATCACAATACAGGCCAGTTACTGAGGGAGCGAAGCCAACCCAGATTGGGTCTCCCAAGCTTCATCATCTCTCTGAATATGTGAGTGTCTGCGTATCAGACAAAGAAAAACGTTCCCCCTTAAGTAACAAAACAATGTCCAATTAAAACATACATGGACAATACAATGTGATCGTAAGTGACAAAGCCCGAGCAATAGGCAGTATTTGTTTTGCAGTCAAAAGCAGCAAAAATTACAATTTTAATATTTAGCCACTGTCTGTGACTATTATAGAAGGAGGCTTAAGCAAAGACGGAGCCAAATAAATTTAAAATAAAACACTAACCTGGCAAAATTACCGCACTTGGAAAAAAATTGTGATTAAGAAATAAAAAACTTATTAATATCTGGATGTACTTTAATTTGGAAGCTTCAGATAGTAAGTTGGGCACATGCAATACAAAACGACAAAAAGGTCAGAAATTTGCATTTAAACAAAAACATGCTGTTTTGAGCTGCACCAATTAATCAATGCATCAATGATTAATCGATTATCCAATTAATTAAAAACTATTTTATTATTTAATGAATCCTTAGTTGATTTAAAAATGTGTTTTGTAATTGTAATTTCAGCCTCTCAAATGTGAATTTTTAAAATTTCCTTCGTCATCCACTAAAGCAGACCTATTATCTTTATGTTTTAGGTAAAACAAGATATTCACACACATCAGCTTTGACTTCTGAAAAAAGTGATTGACATTTTTGCCTGTTGTCTGATATGTTGCAGACCACACCACTAACTGTGTTTGGTTCATATTAATCATATTGATCACATTGATCAATATCAATCATTTTGATAATTGAAACGAGCTTCGGATTAATCGACTAAGAAAATAATCGTTAATTGCAACCCTAATGCTGTTCATTAGATGACCAAAAGTTTAAAACCATATGAAAAAGTCAAAACTTGTGCTAAAATGTGGCTTTTTATACTAGTCATAAAACTAATTGTGTCATTGTGTTGTATCCTTTTGGCCATACTAGAGCACCCCTTGTGTAATTCCTGTGATGACATTATTGCAGTGTTTCACATAATTATTATGCAAATACATATAGAACTGCACAAATACATTTGGAGCTTTAAAAAAAAAAAAAAAAGTTGCCGCAACCAGTTAACCCTTGCTCACAAACACATTATAATGGGACTATTTGTGTAGCTTGTCGTTACAACTCCGTACAGTAGCTGGCTTTGTAACTGTGCTTCTTAACACACCTCATACGCATATACCTGACTTGGTAGCACATTATAACTCAGCTGTGCATCAATATAGTACGCAATGTACACGATATGTACATTATCTTTAAAATGAGCGCACACCTATATTTTTTACTTACATTTTCATTGCCTGTGCATATTACAATGCGTACACATTGCACCAAATGGAACCAACAAGCGGAAGTCACTAATTTCTGCATAAATAAAGTTTAAAAACATGAGATAATGTCACCCATTTCTTATGGCACACCTGTCCAGACACCAGGAGTGAGCAGGAGTTTTTGAAAATACCCACTCTGGCCGGAGTTTTCCAACAGCTTCATTTTTAAAGACAAAAACTTAGGTTTGAGTGCGGACGACAGGCCAAAACGCATACAAAAATATTCATTTTTCAAACATCGGTGTTCATGCGGAGCTAGCCTCAAAGCGCTCATGCAGCCTGACCAATTATTTCATGATGCGGTCCATACACTAGCCTAAACATGGCGGATGAATACAAACACTGCAAGTGCATTCCTCTAGTCAGCCTGAGGATTCCTGGCCATCTGAAAAGTCCCGTCTTGCAAATAAGTACTTTTTCAGAAAAAGGTTGGTCTCTGGGCAAAGTTTTTTAGTTGGGTAATTTTGGTGAAAACACAGCAGGATGAATGAGAAAAGTTCCTGAAAAGGGGCTAATGGGGTGGCTTGGCCAAATCCTATGAAGTCCTGTAGCTTCATACAGTCGGAACTCCTACAAAGCTTTTAAGCAGCATGTCTGTGGATGTGCTGTTGGCGTTACCTGTGGCCTGAGCTGTCTGCTAATGTCATTGGGATCCAAGGCAAACAGTGCCTCGCGTGCGCCGATGTACAAAACTCTCTCGTGCTCCGACAAAGTCAGCATGCTGTAGTTGAATACTCCCTGGATGCTGAACCTGGCCATGCTGTCCAACGCATCTGGATGAAGACACAAATATAGAATACAAATCATTCATTACACCAGTCTGCCATGGTGACAGGTGGACTAATTATGTACCTTCTGCCATCTAGTGGAAGAGAATGTAATTATTTTGCCTGTCACTACACATTCCTGGCATACATACAGTATATGAACAAAGATTATTTGTCACAAATAAATAATTTTTGGTCAATTAAGTGGAATTGGTTAATTTCCCGCAGCACACCGACACTAATGTGCTGCAGCACTGTGGTTGGGAAACACGGCTTTACAACATAGAACTCAACATTTGTTCAATTGAGAGGGCAGAAGGGAATGTTTCACACTTTTATTGTTAAAAATGTGTTCGTGTCCTTGCTTATTCACACCACTAAGCCGAGCAAACCCTCACATGGCCCCCACTTGCTTTCATCCAGCTCAAGACGCATTTCTTGGTTCTTATACAACACAGATGGACAGAGATTCTGCTATTCAAACCATATCATCCTACATCAACTAAGCCTACATTCAACCTACGCTACAATAACCAGCAGAGCTTGTAGTTTCAGCAACAACAGGTCAGTGTTTTTTATTGTAAACTTTCTATTCTGACCTTGTTATTAGCAGAATAATACAGCATTTTATTGTGATGAAAAATGCATGGGAAGGAAAAAAGTATTAAGATTTTTATTATATTTATAGACGATGAACTTGTGGGACATTTTTCAGCTCAGTTCAGAAACAGGATGAGAATCTGCCTTGAACGCCTCCCAAGCTTTTTATTTACTTTAAGAACCAGGAGCAGAAGGCATTTTTATGGAAAACCAGATAACTTTTAGATCTGTATGTCAGAAGTGAGATAAGGTTCTCCCATTTAGAAAGGCTGTGCAAATAAACAAGATGCAATTATGATTTTTTTTTTCATCAGACCTTGTTTTCATGACGACTGAAGCAAAAACAAACAAGACACAAACACCAAAAACAGCAGAATAGCTGCACAATTGTAGCATAGCTAATGAATTGATGACTTACGAATGTATGTAAAATTTCACATGACTTACTAATTATTAAGAAATGCCAAAGCATGGGTCTCCAAAGTGTGCTCCGAATGTTTATTTATTGGCCCACGAGACATTCTAAACAATATAATTTAAAAAGAAAATGAACACAAAAAAACTAATAGCAAAAATGGAAAAATCTGCAGTAATTTTACAAGAATAAAGTCAAAATATTAAGAAAAAAAATGTTGTACTCTAACAAGATAAAGTCATAATTTTACAAAGTAACATTGTAATATTTTGAGGAAAAGTAATTTCAGCAGCATTAAGTTGAAATATTTAAGAAAGACGTTTTAAAAGTTGTAATATGAAAAGCAAACCAAACAACAAGTAAAGTTGTAACTGTTGGGAAATTAGGCTGCGAAAAAAGTTATAATGTTACAAGAATGTCGTCAAAATATTATGAAAATAAAGTCAGAATTACCTGAAAAAAAGAAAAAATTTGCAGAAGCTGTAATTTTACATTGAATAAAATCCAAATGTTAAGAGAAAAAAGTTGGATTCTAACAGGAAAAATGCTGAAATATGTCTGAAAGGAAGTTAAAATATTGGGAACATGAAAAACACAAGAGCAAGAAAGGCGGAAAATGAGCAAAGACATAAGTTCATAGCTAGCGGAGATGCAGGCTATTTTTTCTTGAACTTCTTGAACTAAGTTCTTAGCACATTCCTTAAATCCGTTCATTTTTCAGTATGTGGCCCTGCGTGGAAAACGTTTGGACATCCCCGCTCGAAACTAGTGTTTACATTTTTTAATAAAGAGGAAACAAGCAGCAAAACTACTGTACGTTATTGCAGAGCAGTGCTTCTCAAATCGTGAAGCGGGCCCCCCTAGAGGGGTGTGAGAGGCAGGGAGGACTTTCAATATTAGTGCAGACCTGCCAACATGCATGAATTTGTCATACTCGGCATATAATTTGACTCTTGAATATGCTTGTATTGCTTCACTGCTCTCAACTTTGTTGCATTTTGCAGGTTTCAGTTTCGAGTTCAGTCTGTACAGTACAGATAAATAAATAGATATTATCAGTGTCTCAATAGTATTTCAAATGGGGGGGGGGGGCTAAAAACATTTGTCCGTCCCCCCGCTGGGGGCATGACAGAAAATAATTGAGAACCACTGGTGTAGAGTGAGATTTGGAAGCATTATGCCGAGTGGGGAAAAACTACAAAATGATATATGCAAGCGGGAACACAGCCTGAATGGGTGTCAATCTGTAGGTATGATTAGTCTGTTCATTATCTGGGATCCAGATGCAGATCACATTTTAATGCAGGGCCTAACTGAGGCTTCTTAATCTAATTAGCTATCATTGGATAGCCTTGGAATTCATGTGAATTTTATCAGGTCCACTAAACTGGTAGGATCGTGTTCGTCTCAAAGGTTGACAAAAACAATCTACGAGAGATTACGAGTAAACCACAAAAAGCTCGTGCACAGTCCCATCAGCAGAATTTGGTTATATTGTCATAAAAAATACAACTGCATACACATTTACTTGAACACAGATAAGTTAGAGCAAGGCATGCATGGATGGAAGTGGAAAGAAAGGTAAAGAAAAAGAATGATGCTTACTTTCCACTATCCAGCCTCATGTTTCTTGTTGTATATCACCTTGTTGTCAAACTGTTCTCGCTTTCAAATTATTTGTCCCCGCTGCATTATGCAATCAAAAAGATTGAATTACAACATATTTTTTCGACATAATAAACATTTCTCAACTAAGGGAATAGTAGTGCGATTTATGTCATGCCAAACCATTCATCTAATGCTAAATCCTTATGTGAGACATGAGCACGTCTTTCTCTTTTCTGTGCGTTGTAAAGATACAGCGTCGCTTTTCCTGTTTTGTCTTTGTCATTACTAAATGCAATGACAAAACGCAAGTGGAAAAGACAAATACAAAACAGGAAAAACAACGGAAAATTGGAAAAAACAAAGACAATACAGAAAAAACAATGACAAAATGGAAAAAGAATATGACTACATTTGTATATATATATTTTTTATCATTGCTTCTCTTTGTATTTCCACACATATTCCCTTTAAATTTTGGCACTCCTGTGATTCCATACTTGACCAGTATGAACACTGCTAAGAGTGCATCAAACCTAACGCTAACTTGGACAGTACCATGCTGTATCTCTCCATTCTTTTTGAATGTAAATACTCCTATGCACTTTATGTTGACGTTATCAATAATGCTTGATTAAAACGTGCATTGTTTCTCTCAGACAAAGCGCAAAAAAATAAAAGTCAATTCCCAGTGTCACAGTGCCCTGTACTGGTCAAGCTGCAAAATTACCTTCAAATGCAAACACGACAGCCTGCATCTCCTCTCTCAGCCAACGCTTGCCAAGAAGACAGTTTTGTCTCAAGGTATGTTGACGTATTACGACTTGTGCATAACTTACAAATAACGTGTGAAAAAAAAAAAAAAAAAAAAGAAAAAAAAATAACGTGTGTGAACGGGTGTCAACGATGGCATCACTCATTGCCCGCGGATGCGGGACGTATGAATCATACGTTGACATACGTCGAAAACTTTTGTGCATGCACAAAATTTTTGGACGACTTAGACGTACTACGACGTATGCCAGCGTGCTTACGCGTGCTGTTAAAATATACAAAACCTACCCATAACTTATTCGACGTACGCCAGCGTATTGGCCAAATTTTTCATACGTTGGCGTAAGCTGGCTAAATCGTCAAGGTGTGACAGGCGTTGGCCGTTGGGCATAAATTGTGCACACCGGCAACACGCTACGCATTCGTTGATATAAGTTATCTATACGGTAAGTTATAGAAACGTAGAAACTGTTATAGAAACTGTAAATGAAATAAAAATATAACAATTTATTCTGTACCATTTTGCAATGCAACTCAGTGACAGGGAAAAACAAGCGGTGACATATAACACAATGATAAACACTAGTGTCCAGCCAATGATAAGATCCTGTTTGCATCAATTCATTAACACTGCGTTACATACAACTTGCCGTTGTTTTGCAGGTTAGCTTATAGCTAATGCTGCTTGCTAACCCTGTATTTTGGTGAAACAAACGGGCAGTGCAGTGCTCACCAAGCCAAGCCAAGAAAAAGGATGGATGGATGGATGTCGGAGTATGTGCAAACAGAGAGATGTTTTTCATTTTTGAATGCGAAAGGGCTGCTTTATAAAACATGCTGCAAAGCCAAAGTAGCAAGCCAGTTTTTGAGTGAAAAGTGTGGACTGAATGTGTGACGTAACTGTGCATGTTTTACTGCTTTTACTGCTTTTATTTTGTTGGCAGGATGTACCGGATACAGGAAGTGTTAAGCCGAGTTTGTGTTGCTGAAGGGACCGAAAGTTCGGTTGAGAGTTCATTTTAATTTTTAAAAATTTTGACAAAAGTAAACATATACAACATAAATGGCATCAATTTCAAGTAAATTTCCAGAATAAAATACTGTCACAACAGGCTGTTTTAAAACTGAAAATGACAGTCAAATAAGGAAATTAAAGAATACCTAATTAACAATATAAACGGTACAGATGAAAATACATTGAAATAACACGATTTATCTAGGTTTTTTTTTTTTTTAAAGAATTACATGGTTAATTGAATGTGACCTTGTTTTGTTTTAGAATAAAGAAAATTACATTGTGGAATCCTCCTTGCCATCTGTTTGAAACCATTCATATACAAAATATGACAGAATGGAAGTTCAGTGTGCACGTCTGATGCCGCTCACAGAGGTCCAAGGAATATTTACGGCTACAAGGAGACAAACTAAAGTTACAGAAGCTGATATAAGTCATTTTTTAAGTATATGGACACATTCAAAACATACCTGTTTAATAAATGTCAGGATGTTCTCAAAGAAGACACTTTAAACAAGTGATATGCCGCCTGGATGCATCCCGGTATGTGCAAACGTATCAAACAGCCATATTGTAACACTTCATGTTTGTATTCACAAATGAATTAAAATAGACTGAAAATCATTTGTGTGTATTTAGTTAGTCAGCGACTGATGAAGCAGCTGCGATCTCCAAGCCTGACCCCAATTGTTAATGTTAAATTGTAACTGTATGTTTTGATATATAAGTTACAGAACCAGGACCAGCCAAACTATGAAAAAACATATGTATAAAAAAACGCCACGTTGATTTTAGATTTGGCATACACGCCACTGATGTATTTAGCAGAAAACGGGAATTTTGCAGTGTGTGCAGATATTTGCACATCACAATCATCGCAAATACACACCAATGGAGGCACAAAGTCAAAGGATACAATGGTCCTAAATAAAGCTTTTCCCACATGTACAGGTGGTCCTCAGGTTACGAACGAGTTAGTTAGTGTATGTCGGAACTCATACCTACATTAACAATTAAATCACGCACACTGCACAGATGAAACAGTAATACGAGAAGACAGAACAGCTCGCTACTTTTCTCCCTGTGGCTTATTGGGAAGGGGAAGTAGAAGAGGCGTTGATTCAGACGAAGCTCTAGCAACCTTTCCATAACAAAAACAAGATCACTCGTTATTACTCGTTATTACTTTCAGAGGAGCAGATCCTTTAACGTGCTCTATACTACTGAAGGGACCAGGCTTCATGTGTCGGAGGATGGCTGCATGCAAAGAGGACAGTTGAGTTTGCTGATGTAGTTTTGGCACGGTTGCGGGCGAGAGTCGCCTGTTTTGTTTTTGCACTAAAGAGATTGTGGATCGACCACTTCCTCGTCATCCTTACGACGTCTGGATAGATGTTACAATTCTTTATCCCTACTAATGGTCACTAATCAGAGCATGCTCTACGACAAATACTGCCACGACCCACTCCCCTGCACTGCATCAAAACAAAACATCCAAAAAGAGAGCTTCAGCACTCTTAGTTGTTTCATGTTTGTAGTTTTGTGCCTTATCGCCAAAGCAGTAATTGCTTATTCTCCCGCAATCTAAAGTGCTATTAGTCAACCAAACATGTAGATCACCATCTTTTTAAACTCACCCAGGGGCCGAGTGTTCCGCCCTCGCACACCAAATCTTGGTCAGTGGCCCTCGTGCTGAACTGAGCTAACCCTGCTACCAAGCTAAAAGATGATTTGTTGATATGTACCTGTATACAGAAAGCCAACATATACCAAATTAAACTGCTCAAATGCCAAAATAGTTCAAATGTGGTATTTAGGTCATCTTGGGGCACGCTGCTGTTAATCCAGCTCCCTTCCTATGTAAACATGCAGCAAAGACATTAGTGGAAAAATGGCAGTGAAATATGGACAAGGTAAAGGAAAATCTGAACACGGAAGCCTGGGAGGAGAGCGATGATGAAAGGAAAAGTGTTTAACGAAAGGAAGTGGCAGATAAGTAGTGAAGTTAGCTTATTATCTAAGGAGCAGCAGCATATAAACATTGGAGGGGACATACAAATGAGCGAGAGTGAGCGGGGAGAGAGGCGGCTCCCTCTGGGGAGAACTGAACACATCTGCTGCTGTACTGCACACACACATGCGCGCACCCGCACACACCCACACGCACACACACAGTCATCAGTGTAGCATTTCTCTGGGGTACCGAACCACTGATTTGAACCACCAACGAAGTAGCCCTTTTTAGTGATCGGTGGCTCTGTCATAATGTGAAGATACCGTTGAATGTAATTACCCTACGCCGACACAGCGTGGTGACCCCCGTAACCAAATGAAGACTTCGCACCTGTGGCTCATATGCAAATGAAAACTGCATACAGTCGTCCCTCGCCATTTCGCAATTCAAATTTCGCGGCTTCACTCTCATCACGGTTTTTCAGAAATAGATGAATGAATAAATCATGCTGCTTTGTGGTTAAATACCGTCTATTATTCGTCAAAAACTATGCATATTGAAGCACATTGTACGCATTTTATTGCCAAAATTAGTAACTTTCAAGCATAAAAATGGCTAGATGAACTAAAATACAAATATAAAGCATTCTGAAGACTCACTTAAAGACTGTGAATGATATGTAGTATTCTAAACCGGTTACTAGGTGTTAGTATTACTGTACTGTGTATCTGTGGTCAGTGAGACACAGAAACACCAGACCTGATCGCCGGAACAACAGGCTTTTATTGCAGGTGTGAATTATGTCCCAACAGGCACAATAATCCCTAATAAAAATCCCTAATTAAAAGTTGAGTTTCATTTTACTGTGGGTTACTGTTGTGGGTTACTTCCTGTCCGCCACTCACTCTTCTCCCCGAGGGAATGCATTTAGAGCACCATACACGAGCACAAGTCTTATTTTTGTCGTAAATTTACTCTTATAATGTCTACTATATTGGGTAATACAAAGTGTAAAAGTGACTATAGGGGTGTTAGTTCATGTCTAGAGGGCTCTAATAATGTTTAAACCGTATTTAGAAGGTTGTAAACACATTTTCTCTGCTGTAACTATAAAAATTGTTTATTTATGAATAAGGAATCCTACTTTGCAAAACTTCATTTATCATGGTCGGGTCTGGAACCAATTAACTTCAATAAAAAGAGGGATTACTGTATGTACGTATTAAGGGTTACATGCAGGTTACTGCACTTGAGTTTGATCAACTCTGTCTTTTTCTTCGTCAGTTTGGTGCTGCAAAAAAGACAACTAGAAAATACAGAAACAACAGATTCTGTCTGTTTTATGTCTGAGTTATTTGGTATTTATATTACTGGTAATCCGGAAAGCTTCAATCGAGGGAACTGGACTCTTCTTGTTTATTGAAGACGTTTCACCTTTAATACAAAAGGCTTCTTTAGTTCTATATATTTAAGTGTAGAGTCTCTCGATTTATGTCTCTGTTCACAATAGGGTTGTTGTTTTGGATGTTGCCCAGCACGGCTTGTGAACGACTGTCCTGCATAACAATACGTAGTTCGCGGCTTGTTAGTGGCCACTCTTTGAGTGGAATGAGACAGTCTTTGGGGGAGAGATGTTAGGACATTGTTGTAAGCAGATGTTAGGTGAAACCTCCTTCAGTGTTACAGGACGACTTTTCTAGTTTGACATAAAAGGCTTCTTCCCAAGCAGCGGTCCTCCCTATCCAAAATTTGGACATTGTTGTCCTCAAATGGTTGTCAATCGTTGTCCAGGCAGGCAAACTATACTACTGGCGTGTGTGTGTGTGTCCTCATGTGTGATTCCATTATTATGCCTTTGATTCTATCAGACAACAAGAAGCAACAGGGAAGAATTCATACAAATGAGAGATGATGCTGAGATAAAAGGATGTGAACCGGGTCCAACAGATGAAGGGCAAAAAATAAATAGAAAGCCTAGGCCTGTCACAATAATCCAAAAATGTATTAATTGCAGGATAAATAAAATAGTCTTATGCTGCAGGGATTCGAGACGGCCGCTCGCTAGCGAGCTAACCAGTTATCCTCAAATGAATTTCTTCTTGATTTTTTCTGCGTTTCCAACATTCGTTCCTGTTTGACTTTTATTTTGTATTTCTGTTTCCTGTGTTGGCACCGTATACTGCAACTTTACTCTTTTCTTGTTTGCAATTAGCACACTATTTCAGTTGAGTCATTTCTCCTTGCCTGTTGCCGGATCGTTGATGTTGCTGTGTTTTGCATGTCGGTGAGATAAGTTTGATCTACCTCCCACGCCTAGATGTATGCGCTTTGCTTCCTACTGCATTGTGGTGAGCATTGTCCTTGCTCCTATAGTGATCTGTCCTCCGCTTTCCACGGTGAGCCTACTTTCTGTGCACCCCAGTCTTAGTTGTTCTTTTAGCCTCCTGGTATTTTTGCTAGCTTTTGTTAGATTCCCTTTTTTGTGAATGAAGGACTTTATTGACCGCAGCTACCAACATCATGTCTCATTTAAAGAGCTTTAAACTTGAGCATGGAGGTAGTTATGCCTACTTTATGTTTCAGTTTCTCTGGCCTTTGACTCAACTTGTTATACCTATTTGAATACACATGCTATTCTTATTTTATGCAACTCTATTCATATTTCACCAAACTCCTTTTTGTCAGTTCATTTAACTTTCATTTTAGACTTAGCGCAACGAAAATCTCGAACGCTGAAAAAAGTCAAAAATGCTTTGCAGCCGCTGGCTTAAATTTTTTAACAGTTATTTTTTATTTTTAACAGTCTGATAATGTTAGCCATTTCTTGTTACACAAACCAAAAAGCTCACATACAAACGCTGAGCTGGAGTTTTTGAAAATCCCCACTTAAAAACTCCAAAAGCTCAGTTTTTAAGGATAAAAACCTGTGTTTGCGTGTAGATGAGAAGCCGAGACACATACAAAAATATGCGTTTTTAAAATATCCGTCTTCGTGTGAACATGACCTCAAAGCACTTATGCGACATGCGACATGGCCATTTATGCAAATTAGACGATGACATCACCCCAACCAACACCACAGATAGAGTGCAGTCCTGTGGTGAACACTGATGGATATGGTGTATTTTAAGTTTAAATCCTTAACGCAGTAGTTGTCACATTATTTTCTGTAACACGCCCCCTAGGGGACAGACATTTTTATGACTTTACAACTTTTTAACATTTGTTTCAAAATGTTAATATTGCTGATATGATATGAGTCTGACTAGCAAGCGCTGTATGCATTTGTCCTTGGGTATTGCTGTAGTCAGGAAGTAGCCACTACCTTTGGGATGCACAATGGGCGTCTGTATAAAGTGTTTGTAGAAAATGTTTGCCTGAAAGAATCTTATGAATCTTATTATCCGTCATCTGTTTAAGTGGAATGCACATTAAAATGTCTAATTAGTTGTCATATTTAAATTGTTTACGCTAATCAAGTGTATATAGCATTTCCAATGTAAATTAGCATCGAGCTAGCGCATTTGTTTTAATGCATTTAGTTTGAATGTCACAGAGAAATTATTTGTATGTTATCCATGTCATAATTTACATGCTTTATTTCTGTCCGTTCAGTTTTATAGTGCTTCAAAGTAAAGGCTCTGAAATGGAATGCAACTTTATTGAGAACCGGTCTGCTGAGCTTGCCAAACGTTAGCAGGAGCAGAAGATTGATACCGAAAGTCCCCCCTGCCCCTTGAGCGCACAGATGAACTGCCCTAACTTTTTTCGAATTCTCTCAACAAAAACTGCAATTCTAAACTGCCGTCTCTCATGGATTGTTATGTTTTCCTTCAAGGCAGCAGCTGGGAAGATGTATTTCAATTGGACAAAAAAAGGCTCCATTTAAAAGATAAGAAAGCTCATTTTCATATGAACAGAGACCAGCAGCTGCCTGGAGCTAGGAAATCAATCATATGGCATTTGTGGGGAACCGGTCAGAAGCAAGAAGTAATGCGGCTTCATCTTGCCGGTCCAGCTAAAGCCAAATTATTCTGAAACTTGGAGGTGGAAGAAGAAGAAGGAAGCATGGGCATCCACATGTTGCTTCATGGTCGTCTAAAAACGTCTACTTCAGACCCTTGACTTTGGGATCGGCCTCTATCATCCTTCCAGCAGCGTTCCCCCTCCCTGTTTGCTATAAATATATCCAGCCTCTGCTTATAGCTTCCAACCGCCCAGCCACTCACACACCAACCTATGATTAAAGGCCTATTTTAGGGAGAGCTTTGAAGCAGTAACAAACATGGGAAGCAGAGACAGACAGAGGCGGGAGAGACAGTGTAGGACAGTGCCACCAGGATAAAGACAAACCCTGGCTTGAACGTGGAAAAAATACACACACAAAAGGACACACACACACACATGTACACACACACACACACGGATGGAAGCCATTTCTCTGTTGCATAGACGGAGAGTTCACAAGAAAGTCAGGTGGAAGACAGAATGAGAGCATGAGGGTAGAAAAGAGGGATAAGGTAAACATGTTCTGACTTTTGGGGAAAAAAAACTAAAAACGTACACAGTCTTGAGTGGCCTAAATGGAGGTTATTGTGTAAATGCTGAGAATATTATTTGTTTTTGGAAATGTAGTCAAATCTAGCAAATATTCTTCCAGTCATTTTTAATCCTACTTAATAGCAGCACCATTGGTAAAATATTCAAAGACAAGAACAGAAGAAAATAGCATCTTTTTTGCAATAAGCCAGTAATTCATTACTTTGTTCAGTCATTAATTATCTGTAGGGCTGCAACTAACTATTATTTTCTTAGTCGATTAACCTGAAGCTTGTTGTTTTGATCAATCGCAGAATCGGTTAGGCCCTAGACGGAAGAAATCAATATTGTCGTGTTCCACATGACAGGTTAGACTTTTGGGTTTGGTGTTCCTTTGTTCACCCATATTTCCTTTTGTTGTGCTCTTAAGCACAGCATTGTCACTGAGGAAATGCAGGACCATTATGTTTGCATGGGATTATTACAGTAGAAGTGATTTCAACAGTGAGTTTAAGCCATTCTCTACTTCTACTTTGCTTTTGCTTTTGCACTTTTTATATTTTTGTTGTTGTGAGCCTTGGTGAGCCGTGCCACTCCTGGTGAGGTCATTGTTGGGAAATAAAGACCGTTTGGCTACACCAGCTGACATGTATTTGCATCCTGGTGTAAAGCTACAACAAATAATGGCAAAGTGATCCGGTTCGGACAATATCAGAAAAGGGGCAAAAATGTCGATCGCTGTTTTCCAAAGCCAAAGCTGATGGGTTTGAATATCTTGCCTAAAAATCAAAGAAAATAGGTCTTACTTCATGGTTGACAAAGGAAATGAAAAAATATTCACATTTGAGAGGCTGAAATCAGAGGATATTTACATTTTTAAATAAAAAAAAATAATTAACTCATTCAATCCCATTCGATCCCATTTTTCAAAATGTATCCCCCTCAGTACCAGCCATTTTGGACGATTTCGACTGATTTTTCAAGGCACGCAGAATATTGTGCTCTATGGCTATATAAACATAAAACCTACCAAAAGAAAAATTGACTCTTGTCTTTCATCAGAAAAAAAAAGTTTGTTTCTACCTTTTTCCGTGTTTTAGTAATCATCAGTAGAACATAGGTAAGTTTCAGGTAAATATCACTTCCCAACAAAAAAGGGACAAAAACAGCTTTTTTACATTTCAAACACTACTTTCACTTTGACACAATTTTTTTGCTTTTGTGACAGCTCAAATATCTACACACATGTACCACAACATAAATAACACAAAAATGGGTTCTTTTACATCAAAATAACAATTTATTTACAAATAACACCATGAACTATTTACAATTTTCACATTTGGAAGTAAACTGTGTGTGTGCGCATTCGTGCGTGTGTGCATGCGTTTAAATTTCCCTGCAACCTTCTGCTCGGCATACTCCACCACGCTCTCTCACTTCCTCCATGCTGTTGAGTGTGTTAAAATCATGGAAAAGATCTATGCCGAGCTCTTATCAAATGCACTTCGGCCACCTTGTGGCCGTTTTTACTGCTTAAAACGGCATATAGTGCACTTGCACTTGCAAGCGTTCGGGTTAAAAACAAATGGTATGAATACGTCTTGGGTATTGAATGAGTTAATCAAATACCAAAATATTTGTTGATTAATTGGATAATTATTAATGAAAAATAATTAACTGAATAATCGATTGATAATCGAAACATTTTTGCAGAAAAGCTTGCATGATCATCATCCCTATCATGCTTAAGAATGTCATTTTTAAATGAATCAACACATTAGATAACACAACACAAATTTTGTGTTCAACACACATTTTGAACACATACGGCACATAGTAAACTGGTTGATGTCACCCAGCTATTTTCCATTCCAATGACAGACTCTTGCAGCAGTGGACGCTAGCTGGACACTTAACTTTCGTTAAGTTTATTCATATTTTTCCCGTATCTCCTATTTTGTGCTTTTTTTCGTTGCCTTTGTTTCCTGTTATGGTTCTCAATGCTGCCCCTTGACTGCTGTGGCGGGAGCTGCGGGGCGCAGCTGTCATTCGTTTGGTAATTTGTACTTTGAAATGGGACCATCGTGGTTCATTAGTTTTCCTTCAACGATTAACTGTGTGTTCACCGAAAAAGCAGCGAGTGACGCTGGGAACACAGAGGTCGGTTGGATTGCCTGCTGCAAAGCACTGAATGCACGCTTGTAATCCTGCCTGACGCATTGCCACCTCCAAATTATGTGTATTATCATACACTTTTATGCACGGACAACCAAGAATGAAGTTGTGGAACAGACTGAGTAAGGAACTCAAACTATGCACTAAAATGAGCGATTTCAAGAAACAGTACGAGCAGTTGATTAGCATAACCATAACCATGCCAACGCTCACAGTCTGATTGGCTTCTGACTGCCCTGTTCCCACGAGACAGCTCTTCTCTAAATGAGAAATATCGTCACGTTTTAATCCTGTGAGATCTTGTGTTACGAGATCTTGTGACACCCCTAGTAATAGACCATAGTTAACCACAAAACTGCAATCATATATCAATTAAGAACATTTTTTAAATAACGTGATAGCGTGAGGGAGCGATGTAGCGAGTGTATTTTTGTGTAAATTATCACCGACCTTTTTTGTAGAAAAGACTATTTACAGAGAAAAAAATAGTAAAAAAATACATTTTTTTGACCAAAAATCTGTGAATTTGTGGGGTTGCGAATTCTGAATCACTTTTGTTCATATTGTGTGAAATTCATATGCTTTCACTTTAAGACATGAATGTCTCACTGTTGCAGGGCCGCACGGTGGTCTAGTGGTTAGCATGTTGGCCACAACAACACAGTCACAGTCTGGATATCAGGAAGATCTGGGTTTGATTCTCCCCTGGGCATTTCTGTGGAGGGTTTGCATGTTCTCAGGGTACTCCGGTTTCCTCCCACATTCCAAAAACATGCATGTTAATTAGTGACTCTAAATTGTGAGTGTGAATGGTTGTTTGTCTATATGTGCCCTTGCGACCAGTCCAGGGTGTACCCTGCCTGCCGCCCGAAGTCAGATGGGATAGGCACCAGCATGCCCCCGCGACCCTAATGAGGAGAAGCGGTATAGAAAATGGATGGATAGCCTCACTGTTGCCCCCTGCTTGTACTGTCCTTCTTATAATGCTACATGTAATGTACAGTTTCCGCACATAAGACCAGTGGTAAATCAGTGTATCTGTAAAAGCCTTTTAACACTGTTGCAAGGAGGTGCTTTGCATAAGAGCACCCTGGAGTGGCATTTTCACTTTAATCCACATTCCCACTTGGTCACACATCAGCTCTCCCTGAGTCAGTGTGACAAGAGAGAACACTCCAGGTCCTGACATCTGGTCCAGGCTGTTAATCTCCACTGACCAATCAGCTCAGGGGCCGGGCATGAGTGACACTCAACGCAGATAGAGAAGCAGTGATGAATTTTCCCCTTCCTCCTTCCTCCTCCCACATCTGTCCTGCCAGTCACGCACAACCTTGCTCTGCCTCTTCTGCATGGCTCTCAACCACTCATTACTATAATTGGAGGCTTTGAGGAGAAGATATTGCAGAGACAGAATGCAGGAAAAAAGAAAGGGTGAAAGAGAGTTCTCTGGAGGTCAGAGGCCTGGCCCTTTTCCACTGCCTTCCTTCTCCATTTTTTATCTCCCAGAGTTTCTCAATCAATCTTTATTTTTTTACTCAACAGTTTTTTTTTACTCAAAAGTGGCTTTGTCTGTCCTTTAAAAATGCTAGGTTCATTTACTGCATCAAAGTGGCTCCATTTTCAAACGTATGACATTACTAGGGGCTCAGTTTCTTTTCCCCCTCCTTTGCTTTCTTTGCCTCTGTTCTTTGTTTAACCTCAGCTGCTGTATTTTGTCATAGTTTTGGCTTACTGGTCTTTGTCACTGGGCTTAGGTATGCTATGTAATTGTTAGTGTGTGTGTGTGTGTGTTTGTGTGTGTGAGTCAGAACACAACAGGAAAACCAAGAAGTCAGTGTCTGAGGGACACGGAGGAAAAAAAAAAGACGACCCCCATCATATCCCAACACACAAACACGCTGTACTTGACTTAGGATATTCAAAAGTTGACTTTAAGTTCATACGCCAGGCTGATTCATTGCAGGTGCACTCAACGTAGTAAAAGTCGCTTTACAATCCAAACGCAGCTCTCATGTTTCACACACTGATTTGATGGATTTTATCTTAAAGCACCACCATGTACAGTATACAGTAGTTCACATCTTATGCAATGACTAGGGCTGCACCTAAAGATTATTTTCTTAGTCGATTAATCTGTTGTCGTTTCGATTAATCGAGTATCAGTTGGGCCCAAGACGGACCAAATCAATATGAGCCAAAAACAGTTAGTGGTTTGGTCCACAACATATCAGAAAAGAGGCAAAAATGTCTATCACTGTTTTCCAAAGTTCAAGTCAAAGCTTCTGTGTGTGAATATCTTGTTTTGCCTAAAACACGAAGATAATAATAGGTCTGCTTTCATGGATCACTAAAAAAATTCTAAAATATTTACATTTGAGAGCCTGAAATCGCAGGATATTTACATTTTTAATAGGGCTGTCAACTGATTAAACATTTTAATCAAATTAACCACTGTCTTCAAATTAATCATGATTAATCACCATTTGCCACTGTGTGAAATACACTGTTCCCTCATTTATCGTGTGGGATAGATTTCCAAAATAGCCTGCAATAAGTGAAATCCACGAAGTGCCAACTTTATATTTTTTTACAATTGTTAAATATGTTTTCAGGCTGTAAAACCCCTCACCATACACTATATACACTTTTCTCAGACAGCCATTAACATTTTTTCACATTTCTCTCTCGTTTAAACACTGTCAAAAAAAGTTCAAACCTTAGTTTGAATTTTAATGATCAACCCACAAGGTTGGACACAATAAATTATTAAGTGACTCGTGCATATTTCACTCCTCTGACCGTGCCTCTTCGTCCTGGCGACGTTTCGCTGTACTGTGTTTGTATTCTTGTTAAAACATATTGCTCCTGTCGTCGTATTTTCCTCCTCCTCTTCCTCCTTCTCAAACCGAAGATTCATTTATTCCATAATGGCGCTCTACAGCCACAACTTCTATCTTCTTTCAGCATGTCCAGAAGTTCAACTTTGTGCGTTGCGATGGTGCGTTGTGCGATGGTTATCATCCATCTCTGTCTTTTGGGTGCAACCGCAAGTGCCTTTGACTGTGCAGAATGTTTCATCAACATTGTGGGTGTTGTCCGGAATAAACCTTGCAAACATACAGCACTTCAGAGTCACACTGCTAGCGATCGAATATTTATATGAATTTGACAAGCGAAGGCATTCTGTACTGCACAGGAAGGCACGGAGGAGATTGACAATGCTTTACAACCCATTAGCCAATCAGGACGCAGACACAACGCGTGGTTTCTCCTTTAGCCAATCAGGACGCAGAACAAAATGCACGTTCATACGCTGTAAAAAAAAAAAAAAATCTGCGAAACAGCGATTCTGCGAAAAGTGTACCGCGAAGTAGCGAGGGAACGCTGTATGCCCATTTTTGCTGATTTTATGAACAGAAAGATAATACAGTACATTTGCATGTTAAATAAGTATGTTAAATATTAATAGCTCTAAATTAACTTAAAAGTCTCTTGAATAGTAGCAGAACATATGAATCAGACTTTCATGCGTTGAGGGATTGCGTTCAAAAACACCGCGTAACTTAAGTTGAATTCACATGTTTTGAGTGTAGATGTATTTTCTGGGATTTCCGAGCATACTTAAATGCATCAAATTGTACTTCCCCAGTAAGAGCTAGGTTAGTGAGAGAATATTCACTTACTGTTTTTCTTTGTCTTTCTGTTTATTTAGACCACACACATGCAGTATAAAGATGTTTTTGAAGTGATTTTCGGAGTGTCGGTGAATGCACCTTGCTGTCGTCTAGTGACAATGAGGAAGTGTCGTTCCCAGGAGTAGCTGAATAGGGATGTGTTTGTGAGTTGGAGATACGTTATATGGTGTTGGAACTGCACCGCTGTTGATGTGTTCAGGTCAGAATGAAGTTATTAAAGAGCGACAGACTCTCTCTGACTCTGTGGGGACGCTATTGTGGCACAGTCGGTCGTCATAACACAGCGATGTGGCGTGCGTAAATGACGCAAAACATTTTAACGTAATTAATTAAATTATTTAGTTGCCGCCATTTTTGGCAGCCATGATATTTAAATCAAAAACCCATCAAATAGTTGTCGACTAATTGGATAATTGGTTCATTGTTGCAGCTCTAGTAATGACGAAAACTCTAGGGTCACAATGCTAAATGCAAACACCGTTGGACACTGTGCAGTGTTTCCCATACATTCATTCATTTGTGGTGGCCAGCCACAAATACACTTGGTCTGCCACAGATAGGTTTGGCGCTACCTTTTATTTTTTTTACCTGTTGGCCCTCAATCAGAAACACATTATAATGTGACTGTTGTGTAGCTTGTCGCTATTATTGCACAGCTGAAAATGTACGAACGCATAAATTGGCTCTGATAAAGAATCAGAGCAAATATAAAATAAACAAGGTTTATAAAGAGAAGTTAATGAAAAGCATGAAATTTAATTTAGAGACAGCATAGGCTCTGTCAGTTAAAAAATGAGAATATGAGAATAGCTTGTGAGGAAAAAATATGATTGAAAATGTCAGAAACTGACTTTTAAAGGGTAAAAAAAAAAGGCACGGTGCATAGCGTGGCTACGAGACACTCACAGAGGATGTTTATCTGTCTTCTGCATCCTCATGTATGCCTTGTGTAATTGCAGGGAGGGGGCGGTGAGTGTTGGTAGCACGGGGGGGAGTGTAAATATTATCTCTTTAGCCATCTCTGCTTCTACTCCACCATCATCCACCCAACCCACACTTACACACAAGAACAGACATGCACCCCTTCTGCTCTGCCCAGAGCTCCAAATCCCTCATACTGCCAGCCTAAGCAGTACACACATACAAACAAAGGGGGATTAGATAGACACAACTACACAGACACACGCACACACACGCACCCACACACACACACAGAATGGATATTGCATGTCTGTGCAAAGATGCATCCTTAGATAGAAAGACGGACAGAGCGAGAAAAAGAGGGAGCGTGTGTGCTCCTTTCTGACAATCTAGAGCAACTTTTTGTCCTTTTAAGGCAGCATCTGACAGACCGCCCTCTTTTTCTCTCTCCACCTGTCTCACTTTCATGCTTTCTTGCCATTATATTTCCACTCTATCACCATCTGGCAAGCCCCAGTCTCCCCTCGCTCTCTTTTTCTGCAGCTTTGTTTTTCCAATTTCATCTTGCTCCTTTCTCATCTTAAGCACTCTAAAAAAAACGCCATCCATATAAGTCACACTGGTACCGGGCATGTAAAGCTCATTTTTCTTTGACCGAGTGGCAATGAGTAAGATAATCCCACTTGTTTCCAATGTAAATCAATTTGTGCTGAGAATCTTTTTGCACTCCAGTGTCATATCGCATACAATAGGAGATGTGAGGCCTTCACTCGGGTTTCAGGACTAGGTTTCCAGTAGGCCTATAGGGAGCTCCCATACCTTCTACTTTGAACTACTTGTTTCACAAGAAAAAAAGAAGGATAGCAGGACGGGGGGGAGTTTTGGAGAATCAATTGCTTTCTGGCACACGTAAGTGCTGACCACAGAGCAGCAACATTTGGGTCACTCTGACAAAACAGACCTGATTTGTCGCTCAGAGAACATGACTGAAGACTACTGATCCCCTATCAATTGTTTCCTTCAGCAATTCTCTGTCCTTACATCAGAGTCAGCATTAGTCGATTTACTGCTGTAGCTCGTTCTCTTGCCATTTTCCATTTTTGTGAAGTCCCAATTGACATGCACTAACTGTAATTTGAAGCTTGGCCAAACTCTGCGTGACTCCAAAACACCAGGGGGCTATTGTGGTCATTTCAGCTTGTTCAGATGTTTCTCAACGAGGAAGAGAATGCTTTATGTTAGTAGTTAACTGTTACTGGTAGAGGTCGGTCAAATTGCTAACATGTCTTTCCACAGCTTTTCATTTTTAACTTTGTGACAAACTAATTTGAATACATTCATGGTTTAGATGTCAATAACCTCTAAATTGTTGTACGGTGATCCCTCGACACTTCGCTCTTTCAATTTCACAACTTCACTCACACGGTTTTTCAAAAATATAATAAATAATGAATTAACAATTATTAATAAAATTAATAATAAATATTAATATTGTAAATCATGCTGTTTCGTGGTTGAAAACTAGTGTAATGAATAAATTAAGCATTTTCAAGCATAAAAATGGCTAAATGAACTAAAATCCAAATGAAGGCATTCAGAAGACGCAATTAATGTTGTGATTCTACACTGGTCAACAGGTGTCAGTAATGTTTGCTGAGAAACACAAGCACCAGACTTGCTCACCAGAACAACAGGCTTTTATTGCAGGTTTGAATTATCTCACAACAGGCACAATAATCCATGAAACAGCCTACTGTTGTGGCCATGATCCACAGCAAGCCAAAACTCAAGTCTTACTTATGTCTTAAATTGCTTATTTTCTCTTATTGTATGTGCTATATTGAGTAATACAAATGTAAAGGTGACTATAGGTTTGTTATTTCATGCCGAGAGGGCTTTAATAATAGTAAAAAGAGTATTTAGAAGGCCGTAAACAGGTTTTCTATGCTTTAACTATGAAAATAGTCCTGACTTATTATTCCAGGCTGATGTTTCTGGAACCAATTAACTGCAATAAACAAGGGATTACTGTATATTCAATTATTTGTGGTGGCCAGTCCATAAATTTGGACTGCCACAGACAGATTTGGCACTACCTGTTAAGATTTTCCCATGTTTATGCACGTTTATGCGGACATTCTTATTTTCAGTGCCACTTACGCTTCCGGAATTTCCACTATTTTCCCTTATGTTCTAATCACACGACAACCCACTGCCACAAATAGATTGCAGTCCTGTGGGAAACAGCACTGTTCGTAGTTCATTGTCACTACAATAGTAAACTGTTGTGGATGTTCTTCTCACTTACTTGTAGCAACTCTATTTCGGGAAATGACAGGCTGATCCAATGAGGGAGTTGCTAAAAATATTGAGTCATTTCAGCTTCTGTAGTAAATGTGTCTCCTTGTTGGTGTAAAAGTTTCCTTTTTCTCTTGCGAATTTTATATCGTTGACAGCTGCGCAATTAGTCCCCCACGAGGACTTTAAAAAAGGAAAACATGTTCAGATTAAGATGTTTATAATGCATTTTCAAAAGTTTTAACCATTTTGATGCAATAATAGTTTTTTTAGCACAGGACGTGAGTAGTTTGAAGTGATCGAGGAGAGAAACGCCTGCATTGGAGAAAAAGAGAAAGGGACAAAGAGGTGGATGCATGACACCAGTATAAAAAAGACGCTTTTGAAATATCCCCCCCTCCCTCACGCACACCACTACATTCACGCAATTCTCCTTGAGAGCTGCAGAAATCGGAGCCCTCTGCGAAAACGTCATAGGAGCATTTTGAGGTCATTCAATAAGCATACAAAGCAAAAAAAGAGGAGGGGAAGGATAAAAGGTAAAAAGGGGAGAGTGGAGCCCGTGAGATAGATAAATGAGATGAAAGGTGCGATAGATGATACAGAAAGGTTAGAAAAAATAGTATTTCACTAATCCCCAAGTAAGAGAATGCAGCACATCCCCTTTGATGGATTAAAACAGGCGCTATTTCTAAGCCCGCCTGCAACAATTGGCATTGTTCAGTGAAGAAAGCCAGGCATGGCTGCAGTGGAAGACAGAGATAAAAAGTGCAAATGCAGTTTAGCACCAGGATTAGACTGACGTAATATTTTTCTGAGGGTCAGCGTCAGTCTTACCATGAATAATCTATTTCAGATATTGTCCCTTGCCACTTGGCGCTTCGAATTTTGTGGTTTCACTATCACGGTTTGAAAAAAACATGGATATATATATATATAATATGGAATATTATTAGTCAAAAAATGCATTTTTAAGCAAATGTTACATATTGTTTGCCTAAATTAAGCATTTTCAATCATAAAAAAGGACTAAAGGAACTAAAATACATTTATAAGGCATTCAAAAGACTCATTCAAAGATGAAAAGTAGTATTCTACACTGGTCTCACTAGGTGTCAGTAATGTTACTGTAATGTTCGGTGAGACACACAAGCACCAGACTTGATCGCCGGAACAACACACTTTTACTGCAGGGCACGGCAAGTTGAAATTAAACTTTGAACCCCCGACATCACTTCCTGTCACTCTACTCCCCAAGGGAACAAACACATTTATATAACACACACGAGTATGAGTCTTATTTGTGTCTGAAATGGCTTATTTACACTTATAATGTCTATTATATTGGGTAATACAAGTGCAAAGGTGACAATAGGGGTGTTAGTTGATGTCTAGAGGGCTCTAATAAATTAAAAATGTGAAGGTTTTAAACAGGATCGCTTCTCGGCCTTTTGGCTAAAACTGCGATCGCCTCCTGTGGGTGGAGAATTGTATGCCTTCATGGCATAGGATTCTGCCTGTTGTCAGGAGGATATTCTTTGCATTTTACAGTGTAATTTAACCTAGGGCCGCACGGTGGCCGAGTGGTTAGCATGTTGGCCGCACAGTCAGGATATCGGGAAGATGCCCAACGGAGATCTTTGTGTAGAGTTTGCATGTACATTCCAAAAACATGCATGTTAGGTTAATTGGAGACTCTAAATTGTCCATAGGTATGAATGTGAGTGTGAATGGTTGTTTGTCTATATGTGCCCTGCGATTGGCTGGTGACCAGTCCAGGGTGTACCCCGCCTCTCGCCCGAAGTCAGCTGGGATAGACTCCAGCATACCCACGAACCTAGTGAGGATAAGCGGCATAGAAGATGGATGGATGGAAGGTTGTAAACAGATTTTCTATTCTCTAACTACAAAAATATTTAATTTATAAATAAGGAATCCTACTTAGCGGAAATTCACTTATTAGGGGCGGGTCTGGAACCAATTAACCGTGATAAATGAGAGATTACTGTATTACTCATATACTCGGACTGTCTGTGTATCTTGTATCACAAGTCGGTGCAGAAAACAAAAAAAACAAGTCGGTGCAGTTGAAGACATCAAAACTCTGGCTTCTTAACACACTTCACATGCGCCACATAAAACATTCACCAGCTGTGGTGCACCTTTTGGCCAATCAGAAGCCTGAAAAAGCTACCACAACTCCTTGTAAGGACAAGTGAAAATGAATGAATGAATGAATGAACTCCTTGGCTGCACCAAAACGTAAAGAAAAACATGCGCTTTGAACATGCAAATGACAGAAATGACAAAAATCATTTTTTTATCACCCCAATGTGCTTTTTTGAGCCTCTTCTCTGTTTGTGACACACTTCATAATTAATAAATGAATAAAATCAATCAGAGGCCGGGTTACACCACTGATCAAATTCATAAACGTTGTTGGTGTGTAAAAACTTGACTCACAAAGAGCCCTGATCATAAGAAAGAGGTGTCAAAATGTTATTAGCCGTATTCAGGCCATTTAGTTTTATTTTGTTGTTCTACCTATCAAATCGCTCCACAAAGCAGTCATTGATTTCAAATAGTTATGAAGAAACACTAAGTTACAGTATATAAATATTGGATGTATTCTGAATATAACTTCTCAGGGCACTGAATCCATCGCAACTGGACTGTTCAGTAGTCTTAGGAGACATTTCGCCACCATAGTTCTTCAGGCTTCATCAGTTCATGCTCAGTGACGAGGTGGGACAAACTCTAGTCCGACTAGGTAGGACAGCTGTAGTCTAAGGAGTTGGTGCAGATTCCTAAATGTTTGTCCTCTAAAGTCGTTAAGATACAATGGAGTGCCAGTCAACGACACTCGTTTGGATGGAATCACCTTGTTACCATTCCATTCAGCTGTAAAGTTGGTTACGAACACACCTGAAACCAAGGTGGCTGTGCTTTGTTTTAGGGATGTCCCGATCTTATCTTCAGGATCGGGATATAAAATTCCATTAGTGTTAAACCTAGACAGCCTTTAGGGAGTTTACGGATTGTAATGGGTCACCATCAAAGCATGTGCATAAAGTTGTATTTCACTGTGCAGTCCAAAAGAGGGTTTATAACCATTTTCTCTCTTTCATAGCAAAGTTTCATGTGTTCCCCGAAGTCAAAGGCTTTCTCATTATTACACAGGTCACTTACCCTGATATCGCACGGTCTTGCGTGGGATTGGGTTCCAGTTGAGAGCCAGTGAAATTTCTAATCCAAATAGGAACACCAGGAGCAAGACCTTCACCCCACCCATTGCTCCGACGTAAACTCCCATTCGGAAGAAAATGTCGCGATTGATGGCTTGAGATCTCACTCAGATGATGAAAAAGGAATGAGGAGAACAGAAGGGTTCTGGCGACCTGTTGAGAAAAGGAAAAAAACATGTCAGCTTGAGGTAGCAATTTACTCTCTTCATTGTCCTGGTTGTTTAGTAGAAGCTATTTTGACGGGAACGTGCACATCTATCAAAAACCCCCAAATATTCAACTTGTTCTTGAAGAGATTTGTCTCAGAAATGCTCAACAAAACGTTATAAAAAACAAAATATGGACTAACAGAGTTACGCAAAACAGTGAGACAAACAACGACACAGCTCAACTGGGAATATTTGCCTCTGTGTACAGTACGTGCGAGTAGACTTTCCACCATCTCATCAGCACTCATTGGGTTGGTCAATAATTAGCATAAATATGCAATCAGTAAAATCCAATATAATCTGTGTTTCCCATATATTCATTTATCTGTGGCAGGCCGTTACCAATAGATTTGGACCGCCACAAATAGATAGGCACTACCTGTTCGCCCTGCGTCACAAACACATAGTAATGGGACTGTCTGTGTTGCTTGCACAGTAGATGGCGTTGTAACGCAATTATGCAAATTAGATGATGACATCATATTTCTGGAAGAACAGTTCCAAGAAAAAGTCATTTATCTACACGCAATCTACACACAATTTTAACAAATGGATAAGGACAGTTTTCACTGCATGCACCAAAGATTGTTGGTTGTACAGTATTGAAAATCCATGTTCCAAAATAAACTCTCAAGATAAAATACTTCAAATTACATATGAAATCACGATCGCAACATTGGGGGACATGAATTGCACTTAGATTATTTTCACAAATCATTCACCCTACTTTTAAAACGTTACCTTGCTTTTCATGTTTTTATCGCTACTCAAAACACTCTTGATCGAAATGTTAAGACCAGCTGAAAAATTGCAAGAATTTACATTTTGCACTGTTGGATCTGGATATACAAGTAAGTAGAGCTTCAAAATGTAAAAAGAAGGAATGGGAGTGAGACAAAGTAAGCAATCCATGGAAATGATGTCCATTATTTTAAATTTCACTTGCAATCCATCACCAAATTTTCACAATTCGATTTAGATCTGGGGAAGACGCAGGATGGTCCAAAAGAGTGAGGTCATTCCTTTGGAAGAAGTCCTTTGTCAGGCGGGCAATGCGAACTGCAGTGTTGTCCTGTTGATAAACAACAACTGTCATCACCAAACAGACACACAGAGGGCCTTGAGTCATGAGGGCAGCCCCATGCAACATGTCCAGATAGCCATCTGCCGTTTGACTCCCCTGCACAACCAGAAGCTCCAGGTGGGATCTCCTTGTCATCCCAGTAACATTGCAAGCCATCAGGACCGTCAAGATTGCATTTTTTCTCAAAACTTTCTTCCACCTTTTAATGTCCCATGTTAGGTGCTCTCGTGCAATTTCCAAACAGGCAATTTTGTGGCGTTAAAGATGTTTTTTCTTCTTAAGCCCCTTCTCCCGCGGATGCTGTCTGATGGGTAATGGACTGCACTTTGCATCAGTAACAACCTCCATTTGGACAGAAGATCGTTCAGACAGCCAATCGGATCCTCCGGCTCAGGGCCGGTGACATATTTTTGGGTCGACCACTTGACTTTTTATGCCATAACCCTCAGGATCTTTTAGGAAGTTTAAAATGACTGTCTCACGGCGTCCAACCTCAGCAGCAATGGCGCGCTGCGAGAGGCCTTGATTTTGCAGCTCAACAACTGAACCACATTTTTTTGCCTTTGCCATCAAGAGATCATGAAAGTGTGAATATCTGCCAGAAAATGACATTGAATTCACATTTTTGCCAATATTTTGGCTTTTGAAGGCTGTGGTCTTCAACTTTTGATCAGCTGATGGATAGCCCATTTCACTTTAATGGTTGCCTTCAATAAATTGCACAAATTTGTTGTCCCACTCTCATTTTTTCTTTTTGCATTTTGAAGCTCTACTTATAACCTCCTTTAAGATTCAACAGTGCAAAATGTAAACTCTTGCAATTTTTAAAAGTCTTAAAATTTGGATCACTAAAGTTCTTTAAATAGATATATTGCTCCATTTATTATTATTTAAAATCACTATATAGTAATCGACCCCCAAATTCCTGGTTGTGTAGAGTGTGTCTGCCTACAATAACAACCTACACATTTTAATGACCTTTGGCTAAAGGGTTGTGCAGGAAAGTTTTGTGTCCCTCCTTTACTCTCAGTGATAATAAAAGCTATTGCCACTCAAAAAGCGGTGGAACTGCTTATCACCGCACTCTTGTCGAGCCAATTCAGCAGCAGTATATTAAACCGAGGCTGCGTTATCAAAGTTAATTGTGCTGGCAATGCCTTAGACGCCAATGTGTTAGGAAATGAATGTTGAGGCAAGGACAATCCAATAGCAGTATGCTCTAAATGAACAGCTTTATACCTAATGGACATGTCAAGTGTGCAGCTATAGTGTGGCAAAAACAATAGCATGACAAGACGATTGTTACTGTGCTGCAGTAGTTCCCCATCGGCACACCAATAGCATATTAGTAGACATGGCGTCAGATTCCATAAGACTTTCTGAAAGGTCCACAAAGAAATTTCGCTCAAAGGTCCGTTCATTATAGTTAATCTATAATATAGTTGACAACAATGTAAAATGTCCTTTTTATTCAGAAGAATAAAAGGGTGTGCGTGTGTGTGTGTTAACAAATCCTTGTTGCACACAAAAAAAGGATGAACAAAATGTATTGCGATATTTTATTTTGAAGGCCAAAGTGTGACAGATTCCTAAAACCTTTGGAGGTTTTTTGAAAGCTGCACCGCGATGTAGCGAGAGAACACTGTACAGCAAAAATAAAGGAACTGACCTTCCTGTTCCAATACTCCTAGTGGCCCCTGTATCTTATGATCAATGCTATGTTTCATACTAAAAGGTTGCTTGAAATGCTGTATTGGGTTTTACAACATTAGACCAAAACTGCAGATTGAAGGCAGAGAGACTATCTTCAAACGTATTCTTCTGAAGCATTATCGATATAAAGCTGTGAAAAGCTTCACAAAATTTTCTTTTAACACTACCAAGGGCTAACGTGTAAGAAATTGTGTCACAGTTTTTACATGGAGACTGTTTCTTAGAACGCAGTCGGCACTGGTAGATTATTTCGAGTAAGTAGGACGTTTCTGGAGAGAGATGACACTCTTTAATTGAAATGTCATTTGTAATACAGTAAGTGCCACGAGCCAAATTGCAAATTAAAAATCGCGGAGGATGGTCTCTTATTACCTCAGCACAAATCTGCAGTCTAAATGATGTAGTATGCAAAAGCTTACACAATGGTGACAATAATCAATGATCAATAACCAGTACGGGATGCCCAGTTCTAGTTGCAACAGTCACACCTTAGTACAGTCCCATAATTGAATACTACTCTTTAGAATGACGCAGTCATTCTAAAGGCAGCCTCGATGGCTCTGTAACCTGTAGCAATAGGCCTGATTAAAATGTCGGAAATAATTAGGGCCCAATAGCTCTCTGTTAGTGGCAAAAAATTAACAAAAGTAATAGAATGAACATCTCCTCCCTGCAAAGGGAACATTCAAGTTGTAATGCTCTGACTCACTCTCACTGCAATTCAAAGACAAGAAATTCTGTAGGCTTCCAATTACGCACCTGCTGCATTTTGAATGAAATGACAGCGTCACTGCTGTGTGCAGGAAAAACTGTCCATGCAGTACATGTATGTGTCCTACGGATGTGGTCACTTGGTCGCACTGGTTGGAGAGTTAGGAGGTGTGTGTGTGTGAGTGTGTGTGTGTTTACATGTTCTTGTGTGCACAAATCGAAACAAAGCAACTGTTATTGATTCCACATTCAAAAAGAAAATAAGAAGAGGGTAAGGAAAAATACTCCCCCCACCACCTCAAATGATGGTGACGGTGACGTTCGCTTTGGGTGAAAACTCCAGGCCTCGCAATGCACACTGCGGGCTGCGTTGGATCGATACTGAATGGCCAATGCTTGAGTGAGCCGAGAAGACATGGAGATAGGGGGTTGGTGATGGGAGAATCATATCACGAGGGAGGCATGAACATATATAACAATGAGCCCAGCCCACGATGAGAGGAGGGAGGGCAATGGAGAATTAAAAAAATCACACATTTAGAGAAGCTGCAAGAAGCACTTTCAGTTTTTCCTCTCTCACTCTCTGTTTCTCTCTCTCTCTCTCTCTCTCCCTTCACTTCTCTGTAACTGTGCTGAGAAGTAAAAGAGTGAAGTGGGCATCCTGAAGGCCGGATTAAGTGAAGAGGCAGTGTGTAAACACTGGAGCAGAGGATGAGGAGGAAGATGATGGCAGAGGTCCCAATGGAGAATAAAGTATTCTGCAAAGCTTGAAAAAGTATCCAACTGCTTGAAGGACAGCCTCATAAAACTTTTATCTAGGCAGTACTAGTAGGGGTAACGGTTTGCCATGATCACAATTCAAAACGTGCAGTCCATCGGTTTTTCGGTCAGGGTTCGCTTCCATTTTCGGTACAGTGAGGGAAAACAAACGGCATCAAACTGCTTAGCTTATGTGTTTACAGCTTTAATTTAAAAAAAAAAAAAAAGCATAAACACCTGCAAGTTGTTGGCAAGTGCTAGCAGGTAATTCTCCAAAAATAATACAACAACGCAGACAAGTGCAACAGCAACACAGCTGGGCAGCACTGGATTTGTGTACGGAGTGACACATGACGATGGGCAGGTTAATACTTCCTGTCTAGGGCTGCAACTAATGATTATTTCCTTAGTCGATTCATCTGAAGCTTGTTATTTTGATTAATCGAGTAATCGGTTATGCCCTGGACAGCCCAGGTCAAATCAAACACAAACAGTTAGTGGTTTGGTCTGCAACGTATCAGAAAAGAGGCAAAAATGTCGATAATGTGTGTGAATATCTTGTTTTGCCTAAAACACAAAGATAATAGGTCTGCTTTCATGGATGACTGAGGAAAGTAAAACATTCACATTTGAGAAAATGAAATCTGAGGATTTAAAAAAACAACAACAATTAATCGAATTGTCGTGTTTGTGATGAATCCGCCGCGAGCGTCGGTGCCATCTTGTTTTCTGTACGTGTTCCACAGCGGATGAAGATGCGAGGGTCGAAGCCACAACAATGGACAGGCGATAGCGCGCATTAATACGATGTCAGAGAAAGTCAATTCGAGCGATTTGTGAGGTCTGACTTTTTTCGAGGAAGCATTTTTGTCAAATGTATTACCGGTACTTTTTCGAACGCATATTGGTTTGAGAAGCCAAACTCTTTACTTAAGTAACCCCAACAACTAACCGGAACTACGTTTCTCATCACCGACATCCGACCAGAACTTGGATCACGGGACCAAGTGCGGGGTAGGTCCCTATTGATGGACTACACTGCTACTGGAGAAATGTAAAAAAATCTGAACTATCCTTTTAATGTGTATTATTCCAAAGTTTCAGTGCTGAAAAATGCTATAGCATTGTATTGCCAAAACATTGAAGTCTTATGAGCTATTTTTGTTGTCATTGTTATATTTGTCCAAACAAAGGTACCTGTAGTTGTATCAGGCATTACAATGAACAAGAAACTGAAGAAGCAAGGGTGGTCTAATCATTTTTCCATGACTTTATGACTCTATCAAGAATTTGTGCTGCTTGGGCGCCATGTTTCCAGGTTGATGAACTGATGAATGACATCATCACGCACGCCGCATAAGGGAATCGGTCATAGATTTGGTAAACGATTCCAAGGTATTGAAACTCTGGGAACCTCCACGAATCCCATTCCTATATACCACTGTTGGAAAGGCCACATTCTTTACATGTCTGTGTCTTTACGCTTCACTGATCATGTTTTTTGTCAAGCGCTGAGATTTCACACTTTGTTCGGCGGTCCTTGAACGCACCGTGGTCGTGTGTTGTGAGGCTACACCATGACTCCCCATTCCGTGTGTTCATGTTTCATCTTACATTATCATTCTTTAGCGGTGAGTGCTTATACATTTTATATTTTAAATGTGTTTAATAAGTGTGTCAGGCATATTTAGGGCTTAATTGTGTCGCAAGGGAACAATGGCAATTGAAGAGAGAAGGGGAATGTTGTGGAGTCTAATCGAGCAATTACGACTGTCACTTTTGTTGTAAATGTTGATCTAAAATCGGAGGTCAAACGTCAACATCAAACTAGCAGGAGGGTTTAGAGGGGTAGGAGCGAGTCGTGTGTCATAAATAGACAGTACTATCAATTACTGGAGGATTTTTGCCTGGTGGTCCCCGGATGTAACTCCGCAAAAAGTGAGTATCTGCTGCAGTTTATGGCACACAAAATCGCTTGTCTGTTCATTGTCTGTTCATTTCTGAAAAAGGGAGTAGCCTGATGACTAACAGACAAAACTAACAGGCACTTTTTGCCACTGTTGTGAACAGTTTCGGCCTTGAAGGTACTGTATGCGCTGTACTGTACTGTAGTAAAGTAAAAACAATACCCTGAACAGGATACGTAGTAGAAAAGGGACGGATGGATATATATACAGAGTATATATATATACATGTAAATTAGAAGGTCAGACTGAAACCGCACTAGAGATTCCATAATGCCTCATAACAAGCATATAATGGACTATACATGGAACTGTAATGCTGCTGTATTGCTGCTGTTCTGTGCAGAATGGGATTCATTTATGGTGATAAAATAAGAGTAGATTAGCAAGCTGCTGTGCTGCTTTTATTGAACACGTTTATATCTCAATGCCAATGCACTACTAAAATTGCATCATTTATCATCTAGTTGCAACTAGAGAACTTCATAAACATGCGCTTGTAGTCAACACACGATGGGTTATTCTTTGAGTAAAACCAACTCATATGAGCCCTTGAGGTATTACAACCGGTTTTCCCTGATAACCACATTAACGCGTTTGCATTGCTTCTTCCTCTGAGGTCGTGCAGTGTCACCTCAGTCTGCACGCAGCGCCACATAATCTTTATAAGGGGCTGCTGCTGCTGCTGTTGTTAAGGCTGGTTTAGTTAATGAGCTGAGGCATGGCAGCATAATAATATTAGTCAGCACACTAAAACAGAGAACTCATTAAAATATCTCGAGAAGCTGGCTACATAGATTAGGTTTCTGAGATTGTGTGTGTGTGTGTGTGTGTGTGTTTTGGCTGTGCTTGAAGGCACACACATGCTTTTGGAGGTAAGAGGAGTACATTTAGGGAGAAGTAGAGTGTGGCAGTTGCTTCAAAGTGGGAGGAGGGAGGAAGGTTTTCAACTTTATTCACTGCCTTTCCCCTCTGTCAGTGTACAATTCTGTTTTACACTGCCCTCTACCTCACCTTCATTTTATCCGTGTGTTTTCCTGGCAGCCCCTTTCCTTCCCTTCCTCCCACAACACACACACACTCCCTGCTGATTGCCGGTCTTTCCAGGCATTGTCTGACTTTTAACCCTGACCTCTGACCTTTTTGTGGGCTGCAGAGCAGGCCTACACCTGACTATCACACAACGTATTGTCCATTAACCCACGAGCGCCCTGCCTTCCCCTAGCCCTGACACACACACACACACGCACACATACAGGCTGATGGACTTAAACGGCAACCCCCACCCTCTTCCTTCCTCTCTCGCCTCCCTGCAAAACAAACACTTCATCTAGCATCAGCTCTCTTCCTTCCTGCTACCCCTTCCGCTCCCAGCCCTCCATCTTTTACCGCTTTTGCAGGAGTGAAAACACACAAATGCAAACAACTCACAAAGGCTTTTTTGGCAGGATCAAACAGTTTCACACTTTGTAATGACAACTCAAGGCAACTCAAGCACTATTACAAAATGTACCTCTTGACAACAACTAAGCTTAAATGGACGCAAAAAGTGTTTTTTTAGTGCATTTGAATTAAAAAAATATACATCCAGAATTATAATCAAAAGTATACTATTTTCAACATGTTGTTCATTCAGTACAACAACTAAGAACATACAAAGAAAGCACGACTTCAACAACTGCAGATCATACTTGAATACAGTATGGGGTATGCTGAGGCGGGGTACACCCTGGACTGGTTGCCAGCCAATGGCAGGGCACATATAGACAAACAACCATTCACACTCACATTCATACCTATGGACAATTTAGAGTCGATTAACCTCACTTTTGGTCAATGAACTTAACTTTGACATTTTTACATATATTTTTTTATTTTGTAAAAAGGCAACACTGTGCCTTTTTGATCTATTTTTCTAATATTTTAGGGTTTAATTTTATTTCTATAACATGCCTCGGGCCAATAGCAAACAAGTCATGGACCGCAAATGACCCCTGGGCCGCACTTTGGACACCCTTGATTTATAGCCTGGTTGATCCTTGATGTAATTTTAGTGATTCAAATAAAGTTTGAAGGATAAAAATGTTATCTGCAACTTCCAAAATGCACCATTGAGCGCAGAAGATAGAAGATGGTAATTTAAAAAATTATAATTTACCAATTACAAACTTTTTTTTTTTTCAGCTGAAATATTTTGGTCACACTTCAGATGTGGGGTGTCAAATTTGCGGCCCTCACCTCCTTCTAAAAATACAATTAAGTAAAAAAAAAAAAAAAAAAACAACAGCAAAAATGAAAAAAGATGAGGAAAAGTTGAAACACTGCTAATAATAATAATAGTAAAAAAAAGGCTTTGTCACTCAGTGTTTCTCACAGGACTGCAACCTATTTGTGTGTTTAATTAGCATAATTAGCCATGATGAACGTGCATTAAATTTTTTTTTAAAGCTCTACAAAGTTTAACAAAGTAAAAAATTGAGCCGCAGTCCACAAATGGCGCACAGGCAGCACTTTGGACACCCCTGGTTTATTTTATATACGTATAATTTCTGCATATCTATGTTGGATTCGACATTTTAGAATATCTGAAATATCAAAGTGGACACCACACCTTTCTGTTGGCTCTGGTAAGTATGTTCAGCACATACCAGATCAACAAATGGTGCACTTTTCTTCTGTTGGATTAGCGTTTTTCGAAAACTCTAAACATCAAATTGGCCCCCACATCCTGGTGGAACAAGTTTGGATAACCTGTCCTAAGTGATTTCAATCCAAGCATACACACACACTCTGCCTGACAGTTTTAGCGCTATGCACGGAATATTAACACATAAAAATATACAGTTGAGTCAGTTGATATGGGTTCAACTCAAGTGCAAAACGACTTTGGATTCAGAGTGCAAAAATATATCATGTTACAGAACTCGCTGGAAAATGGGTGACTTTGAGATATGAAGTTAGAAAAGTCAAGGACTGTACTGCTACTAGACGTGTTTGTGTGTATAAAAAAGTGTGGACCGCGACACTATTCCTGCTAATAGTTAGCAAGTGTGCCAAACACCACTGCTCCTCGTATTAAAATACATTGCTAAGTAGATAATGAAACACGTACCTTAATTTGTTGGTTATGGGAGCTCGTCATGCGCACCCTTCGGTCTGCTGTGATCCTTGTGTATGCTGTGATCCTCGTGCATTTGTACAAACTGTTCGTCGCTCTTTCATGTTTATGGCTTTGTAATTTCAGACGTGGATGATGTGTTTGTGGACATTCAGGTGAGCTATGGCCGTCCTGACCACTTATAAAAAGTTCATGTATCTTGTCTAGTCATTTGGATATTCAAGTTTTATTGTAAAATCACTGTGGTAGTCATGTTGCTTTTTGGAAATGATTACAGTATTTTGGCATCAATTCCAGCTCCAAACTGTAAATTCCAGGGAAACTTGAATGCGGCATTTTGTAGCCAATACTGAAGCTACAGTACATTGGTGGACACACACAGCGCATCAGAAATGTATTCACTACTGGTGTCCAAAGTGCGGCACGGGGGACGTTAGTGGCCCGGAGCTTGTTCTTTGATTTGTAAAAATCAAATTATGTTTTTTTTAAAAGAGCAAAAAAAGTGTAATGTAAAAAATGTTGAGACTAATAAGCCTAATAATAATCTTTAAATATATAACCATTTTTTTAGCCTTTGTAGATCATTTAAAATCAAATATCAAATGTAGTCATTATGCACTATTGACTTTATTTTGCTCAAACAATTGTACATAATAGAAGAGAATAACTATATTATTTTGTTGATATTGGTACATTGTCTTATATTGTATTTAAATATTGTCAAATTGTTCACAGACTTTGTTAGCCTAAAATCTTCGTCCTGTGTTGAATTGTGATTCTAACAATCAACAAATGAAAGGCAAATTTTGTCGTACTTCTCAGTGTGAATGCACTTATGCGCTCAAAAGGAGACAGCCTTTTTTGCTTTTGTCTGTAATCCCCCTTTAAATGATCAGTTGATGAGACACACGTTGTTCCTACACCACACATGCATGAATTGAATGGGTTTCTAAACAGCACAGAGGCATCCACCAGTTCAAATACAGTATAAGTAAATGCATCTTTCCAACATGACGACTGTCAGAGAGCATTTCCTATGGGACTGCATGATGCTGGAGTTGCCATCGCCCAGCAGCAACCAGCTCTTTCATGTCTCCCCCTTGAGAGACTCCGCAGGCCTTCATGGATTCCCTCCTTTCATCCCTCCTGCGCATCATGCTCGGACGGACATTCTCGCTTCCTTGTCCCTGTCACGGTCGGCTGGCCAGGCGTGGTCAGCTTATGATTCTTTGATCACCTCTCTGATCTCCTCCGTCATTGCCAGGGGCACCAGCTGATTACAGATTAAATGGATCTGATTTTGCCTCTGACCGCAGGCCAAACACCTGCTCAGGCCTGACAAGGTGATAAAAAAAAAAGGCGGGATGAAACCCGGGAGACTTGACTGTCCAGCTAAACGGACAATATGTCCATCTTTGCTTGGTGGAAGGACATCTAATTCACTACATAAGTAGCATAGTGTTTCACGTACATGCATTTGTTTGCGGCAACCTGCCACTAATACGTTTGGATCGCCACAGGTAGATTTGCCACTACATTTTTTTTATGTTAAGTTATGTTATTACTTTAATGAGGCATCATCTTCTTTTACAATAGAACCTATTCTATAGGGTCTATTCTATTCTGTTTTCACTGTGCACCTCCTAAACCAAACTTTTTCAAACAGCCGACTGAAAAACCTACTGTATGCAAGTACGCAAATGTGATCTATGAAAGAGAAAGTGAAGAGAGAGGTGCAATGGAAACACATGCCACATGCAATGAAAACATCAACTCAATTATGCAGCGGTTTCAAACCATAAATCAAATTCATGGACCCGAGTGAGCTCGGTGCATAAATGAAAGATGCGCTACGATTTGAGTGGTGCAGATCATGCAATTTAAAGACCGTAATAATGACAAAAAAGTGCAGCTTCTGCCTGGGACACTGTTACTATATGACTGTTGTGGATTTACCCCTTGTTAATTATTACAGTACTTGTGACCATCAGTCATGACAGAAACTAATCAGATGCTCCAAACCGAGATGTCAGGTCAAGCTAGTTGCTACTGTGGTTGAAGTTTGTTTTTTTGTTTTTTTTCATGCAACAGGCAAAATTTATATGAAAGTGTCAAACCGGCTTCAGCTGTTTGTGCAGCACTGATTGCCCTAGTAACTGTTTCCAGCAAAAACATGGGAGCTGAAATGATAAATACTGTACAAAAATAAAACGAGAACTAGTTATGTGTGTGCAGCCGAACAATACATACAGTAGGTGGAATAACATCGTTGACGTTACTTTTGTCCTGTTTCCTTTTTTACTTTTTAACTATAACCTCAATTATGCGACAAAGAACCGGAAAGGGAGGGTGCAAAATCAAGTGAAATGACATCATGCTTGGTCTACGCCTCTCGGCTGTCTCGACCATCATCAAGAACAACGTGAAAGGATCTGCTCCTATGAATTGGACAGTGACGCCTAAGCAGCGTAGTCATTTCATTATTGAGACTCCCTCCTCCCAATAGGCCTGTTTCTCCCTCCTTTGCAACACCCCTTCTAGCGTGCAAGCAGTGTGCAGGGTTATAAGTAGAGTTGTTCTCTTTGTTATTACTGTTTCATTTCATTCTTACATTTAATCGTTTTATCTTTGTATGTATGCGTGGCGTAGGTGTTAAATTAGGCTTAAGTTCCAACTTACACTATAACACTCGCCTTACAACACCGCTGCACGTAGAGCGATGACCTTGTGTACTCTAATTAGGCCACTGTGTATTCTCTCACCCTTAAAAGCAGTTAGCTTGTGAACATAAAGACTCACACAGTTCTCTCTGGCGTTTGCAAGAACCAACACAGAGTAAAGCACAGAGTGGATAATGGTCTTAGAGTCCGCAGAGTGACAGAAACTCAAATCTAGGAGAATGATAATGCCCATCTGTGTCAGTTGGATGCCTAACAAGGCAGCTGTTTACTAACTTTATGAGGTGATAATATGTCACTGTTATGTGTATAGTGTTTTGCACCGCTTCAAATGGCCTCGAAAACCCATTAATGCCGGTTTAACAAACTTCAATCAATGCAAACCCATTGTTTTCCACCAGTTTCACTTTGAGTGAAGAGATTTTAGTGTTCATGGACGGCTTCAATCAATGGATCTCATCTATTCTGGCGGAGGTCTATTTCATCCAATCACTGCAGCAACTAATCTTGCTCAGAGCATCTCCGAGGTCTCTTTGGTAGAAAGTGCTGATCAGGATCTTGGAGAAGCCTCACAGAAGCAGGGATGGAACATTATTGCTTTAAAAGTGAGTGCAGCATCAAGCTGCATTGTTTGTTAATACAGAACTTGTCAACACCAGCAAAAGGCCACCTCAGCATGTGCACTCCTATATCTTTCTTTATCGAGGATGTCTGTTAGTGCTTCAGCACTCAGCTGAGGCTTTTCATGTTTTTATACGGACCGTTGAAGCTGAACAGCAGAACAACAACTCGCAGCGTAAAGCGGTTATGTTAAAGCGAGCAGCTATATGAACTCTACAAAAGGATTGCCCGACCTTTTCCCACCGAGGACTGCAAAGATGCTAAACCAATCCAGTGTCAGTCGTAATGTCATGTTCCGCATGACTGACGAACATTTGGTGGCGGTTATTTCGGTTCTTTCCATTATTTCCTGTTTTGTGCTTTTATTTTGTTCCCTTTCCTGTTTCGGGTGTGAAATGCTTTCCCTTTACGGCAGTTGAGGGAACTGCAGGGCGCAGCTGTGATTCATTTGTTATTAGTCGGGAATGGGAGCATCGCCACTGGGATGATGCTGCTTCGTTGTTTTCATTTCTTCAAATTACTGTGAGTTTACTTGGATCTTGGGCCGCACGGTGGCCGAGTGGTTAGCATGTTGGCTATACAGTCAGGATATCTGGAAGATCTGGGTTCGAATCTCCGTTGGGCATCTCTGTGTGGAGTTTGCATGTTCTCCCCGTGCGTGCGTAGGTTTTCTCCGGGTACTCCGGTTTCCTCCCACATTCCAAAAACATCAGTTAAATGGCGAATTATGAATGTGAGTGTGAGTGTACCCCCGCCCGAAGTCAGCTGAGAAAGGCTCCAGCATATCCCAGCGACCGTAGTGAGGATAAGCGGCATAGAAAATGGATGCTTGGATCTTTCTTTGTAGAAGTCCTGATCCTTACTAGATTTCGCTGGTTGGTGTTGCTACTCCCGGATTACCTCTGGCATTCTACTTCCCAGGTAGTTAAGTCTTTTGTGAGTTCACTTTCGTGTGCTTCTCCTGTAGAGTCTAGCGTAACCTTTCCCACTTTCCATCTTGTTTGTCAGCTAGTATCACTCTTGTATACAGTGGATCCCACAGATATTTGGTCTAAAAAAACGTATATATGTTTTTAATGAATTATTATTAATGAATTATTAATCATTAAATGTAAAAAATATTATATTATATTTTGTGTTTTTGACTTGATATAATATTCATTAAGGTTGTTAAAACCGAGGTCGCATGGCTCAGGTGGTAGAGTAGTCGTAGGTTGAAGGTTGCTGGTTTGATGCTCCCATGACCATGTCGAAGTGTCCTGGGGCAAGATACTGAACCCCCCCGTTGGTCCTGATGCTGTGTCATCAGTAGTAATGCGGTCACAGTGTCAAAGCTCTTTGAGTACCTTGAAGGTGGCAAAGTGAATGTCCATTAAACCTGCGACGCTAATGAGGACGAGCCATAATAGAAATGGATGGATGGATAAGATTGCTGAGATGAGTTACTTTCATGTCTCTAAAATGTACTTCTTTCATAGCCACTTCTGAGAGAAGACATGACACTGGTTCACTCATTGCGTCAGTTTGGTTTCAACTCTGTTAGTCCGCCGCTGCCACTAGACGTCTGGACAATTGACGTCAACAGAGCATTTAAAAAATAAAGCGCATCACTTCCTGTCCGAATGAACCTGCAGTAAAAAAATACCAGTATAGATCACCGTAAAGATTAAATTATTTAACTTTAAGTGAATTTGAATCTAATTTGACTATATATAAGACAGGTTTTTTTGACAATGTGGACGTGTGTGTGCAGCGAGAGGCGCTAAAACCTCGAGGGACGCACGGCTGGAGCTTGCCGATGACACCATGTATTCCTGTGTGAGTCGTTGTGTCTATGTTGTCATGGGTCAATAACCTTACATGATGCAATGGTATGCTTCATAAATCACCATACGCATGTAGTGGTCATATGCGCTGCTGCTCACATGTACACGTGCACGCTCATATAACACATTAACTGTCCACGGATGGACTACAAGCTCCAAGTGCTCAGACATCAAACCCATCAAACAGCTTTGGGATGAACTAGAACAGAGATGCTGAGCCCCCAGGCCCTCTTGTCCAACAACCTCTGACCTCATAAACGCTTTTCACAAAACCCTGCAAAACTGTTGTTCAGTAGCTGATGTTGCAGCCCCTCCTGCACCAACAAATCAAATCATTCCCCTCCAGGCCAGCTTCAGACAAAAAAAACCTCTCTGCAATTGTATTTGAGCACTGATTAAAAAGTATTCTCTGCTGTATGCTTTAGTGCTGCAATCAGCTCTGAATAATAGAAACGGTTGTATTGACGCCTGTAGGCAACCAATGCACTGTCTCATTTTGGAACAACAACTGTAGGGCGTGAATCCGGAACACAACCACGCACATTCTATATCCCTCGCTCTGGCAGCAGACACTGTGCGTTCTGACTTCGCGAGGCCGCCCACTGTGCTCCTGGGGGGGCTAATAGTCCAGTAGCTCTTTTAGCTCACTCCCTGTCCTCAACATCTCCTTAGCGTTTTGCTTTGAGCATTTATGTTGAAAGAGCTCAGGAGGCCACGCTGAGCCATGAGCCCAGTAAGGTGCCATGGGCCAGAAAGGTTACACCTAGCTGGATCCCTTCGTAAGGGACCAAAACACACCTCAACAGCAGGCAGATAAGGAAGATGAATGGAGTCCATTAAGAAGAACATAACGGGGACATAAGGACCAACTGCAGTGTAGCGTAGGATGACTTGTGGTGTGTTGCTGGTGTTAAAAAGTGTTTTTATTCACAGTTTTGAAAGGCAGCCATCGGTACCACTTACCGTGTGCAGGGCGGTGCAAAAGCGGGCAAGAGGTGATGTACAGCCTGGATTGGTCACCAGTCAATTACAGGACACATACAGACAAACAACTATTCACACTCATATTCACACATATAGTGGAACCTTGGCTAGCGACATGAATTTGTTCTAGAAGGTCCGACTCTAACCAAAACAGACGTGAACCAAATCTATTGTTCCCACAGGAAATACACTAGGTCCCCAACTTACGAACATCCGACTTGCGAACATTCAGAGATACAAACGCAAGCTGACTGGTCTATATTTTCATGTATTTTGCCTTTTGGAACTCCGTATTTATACTGCTACATGCCTGACCAGTAGAGGGCACTGTGACACTGCTAATGGGACCAACAGATACAGGAAGCCGCTGGGGAGAGAGTGTAAAGGAGACATGGAAAGCTAAGTTGTAGCTGTACGATGCAACCCGGACAGAGCGTGTGATTAAAGTTGATGAAGAGTTAATAGGCCTGCTTAATTCTACACCACCCACAGAACACTACCTCTTTTAGAAGAGTCTACAGACGACGGCGAGCCAAAGAGAGTTGCAAGTCCCAGCATTTTGATAAAGAAGGTGAGAGACTATTGAATTCAAGAAATAATAATAAAACAGCAAGGTGGTGTTGAAGAGGAAGATGTTGGTTTGGCTGCCACATCGTGTGTTTGGGAAGAGTCACTTCTTCAAAGAAGCTAAAAGTAAACGCAAATGTTCATTTATCCCTTGCATTTGTAATTTATATGCATTTAGAATTTTTATGCATGTTTTATGCATGTAAGACCAGAATTGTAAAACTATAAAAATGTGTTTTGTGTTAACATTGTTGTGAGTCAACTGCTGATGACATCAGACGGGCAACATACTTGACTTCCGGTTCCAGAAGCAAGCTCAGATTGCTAACAGCACATTTTTGATCGAAATAGGAACACAGTTGGTTGCACACAGTGTATTAATAGCATGACCAGACGTGCGCGCCATTGTACGCTAACCAAAAATGTACGCAAACCGAAGCAAAATTTTACCGGACATTTTTGACATGAACCGAAAAATACGCTAACCGAGGCAGAGGTTCCACTGTATAGACAATTTAGAATCTCGAATTCACCTGCAAGTTTTGGGGACGCAAGCACAGTGAGAACATGCATACTCCATCAGAGATGGTTCAACACACATTTGAACCCGGAGACCCTGACTGTGAGGCAGACGTGTTAACCCCTAATTCACTGTGCTGCACTGAAATGCATTAGCAAATACAGTCAAACTCCCCAGTTTTCGTATGATTCGCTTTTCAATGACAATTTTTGGCAAAATTTTGTCTCGGTTTTTGTACACTATCTCGGTTATCGTACAATATCGCACGTACTGAATCAATCGGCGGAATCGAGTGCCCATACAAACAACCCTAAACTTTGGTGACTCGCTGTCCATGCATTTGTTTTATTGTGTGCGACTGCCAAATAAGCCGCTATGGGGCCAAAGAAAGTTGTCAGTGCTTGCAATTTTCTAAAGATGGTGAGAAATGGTGAATTCAGGAAACAACTCTGAGATGGTGCAGCAACGATAAGTTGATGCACCAGGTGAAGAAAGGCAAAGAAAGAGGCTAATGTTGTGAAAGGGTTAACGGTGTGAACGAAACGGAGATCACAAATGATCAAAGATGTTGAGAAGCTGTTTTTGGTGTGGATCCCTTCCTCTCTCCTTGCCTCCGCAGCTCTTCTCGCTGCTCCTCACTGTCTCCAGCAAGTCTTCAATAAAGGTAAACGTGATGCTATGTTCATTTATATTTGATTCACCATTTAGAATTATTTTGCATTGTTTTCTGTATGTAAAACTATAAATGCTCTCTATAAAATTATTATTTTGCTAATATTTGTGGGTGTCTGGAACAGATTCATTGGATTTCCATAATTTCATAAGGAAAAATTGCTTCTGGTTTCCTACATTTTGGTTTTCGGCGGACAAATTACTAACAAAAAATGAGGTTTGACTGTATATTTTATATTGTGTATTCATCTGCTGTTTTGTTTTGCAGTGATTCCTTGCAGTGCTGACATAGGTCCTGTTCTATATACTGGACTGTACACAACCACACTATCTAACCTTACATGGACAATAAATAAACATGGTCTGCATCCACACTGACTGCCGCATCCCTGCAACGGGACCCTAGCACCGCATTTAACCCCACCTTCAAGATGCCTCCCGAATTAGCATTTAGATGCATCGGAATTTGGAATGTTTCTCTCAACGTTCATTTTGGTGTGTGTATCTCAGACTCAGCTGTAGCAGCATGAGCAAAGATTGGTTTCAGTATATCACACAAACCGAGCTGCAACAGCGTAGCCTTTTTCCAGTTTCGGTCCAACAATGGGTCGCCGGTCAGGCTATAAGCTATTTTATTGACTGAAAAGCTGGCACACAATTTCTGATTCTGACAATAATATAGCTGGAATTGCAAAACAAATGATTGGCATGCGGCTTGTACAGTCAAAATAAGACAGCATAACATATAAAGCATTCATAAGCTTAGATAAAATGGCTAAAAAAAAAAAGCAAAATTTCTTTCAGCTGCCCTTAAGCAAGGCACTCAAAAGAGACAATGAAAGTCATGAGTTTGTGAAAGTCAGCAGTTCCACGAGTCCAGAATTAGCAGACTGTGGTTATATCGGGCAGCAAAGATGCAAACAATGCAATGCATGTCAATTCAGAGAGAAACTCAGCATACTCAGCAGAGGCAAACTACTAAAAGCGACTGGATTGAATTCAACACGTGGAAATGCCCTGTGCTGCCGTTGGAGATGTTTGGAAGGGAGATAGAAGAAATCATTTCGTAGTGTTTTTAACTGGATCTATTAGAGTTGTATTGGGGCCCATTAGGAGGGAAAGGCGATATGCCAACCACCAGCATCCCTCCTCCAGACTCAGCTTCACATTAACCACTACCTGCTCTCTACTGTGTAACACACACTTTCTAACACACATGCTGATCAATAACAATATGGAGGTAGGAGAGGTAGGAGAAGAGTGTCTGGGATAGAGAAGTAGAAGGGAAAATAGGTGCGGGTTTATGGGAAGATAAGCTGGGATCGATAGAGAGACAAGGACAAGGGTGGAAGAATGCCAGACGCAGCCACTTGACACTTGCCTTCTTCATCAAATATGACGGAGGGAAATCAGTGTGTGTGTGTGTGTGTGTGTGTGTGTGTGTGTGTGTGCGGATAAGGGCACTTTCGTTGGCATGATCTCATGCCACAGACGAGCCCTTATGTGTGGAAATTGTTTTCTACCCTTTGCCAGCGTGAGCTTTCTCTTGGTGCTTGCCGCTTTTCATCAAATTTTTATTTCTAAAACCAAACTAATTTGTTGGTAACTGTCATGGTTCACACGGTTGTGATTGACTGGCAGCCAATCTAGGATGTGTCCATCTTTTAGCTGTCGTTGACATACATGGTCGACCTCTTTTCTTCATACAAAATTGGAGACCCAAAGCGGTCACTTCTATGGTTGGTGCTGTAGTGTTGTTAACTTCCTCATTATGGCTAAACTGCGGCGAGTTAGACAGCATTAAAACATGCACACAGTGACTTCCTGTTCAGTACAAAGTAGGTTACAGAATAAAAGGATGGCATTATTAATCTGGATTGTACCAAAGCAACTAACAAAATGCAAATTTTAGATTGTTAGCCACCAGAAGAAAGATTTGTGCATGTATGAAAGCTTTATTGTCATTTTCATCAAGACATAGAAGAAAATTACCACAGCAGCACTGTTAGATAAGAGTATGGAACATCAAACAAAAACACAAGAGTCAAAAAAGGAAAATGAGAAAACTATTATCACTCATTCTCCTTATATCTCTGCTGGAAAGTCAGTTTTGGTTATGTCGACAACCACTTATGTCGATGTGGGTCAGCTCGACACCCTTCGGACTGGCTGAGGGATTCCACGGTATTCCACTGTATTAGAACCCCCCAAAATAATTCTCAGTGAAATCTCAGTCATCATAACCTTGGTCAGCGCGTTTTTCGGTTGAAAATGTACGACAAAATGTTGCCTTGGTTTGCGTACATTTTCTGCTTAGAGTGCATTCTGAATGTATTTTGATCACAAAACGTCCTTGTTAGCAGCCTATTATTCTGCCATAACATGGAAACAGGAACCTTAAGTCAGCTCTCGCACTCGTCTATGATGTCATCAGTGGTTGACTCTGTAGTCTTTGCTCACACATTGCTAACACAGTTGCACATTTTTTCCGATCCGATCCCGATACCTGAATTTATATCTGTCGATATGGATACAATTCCAACACCAGAGCTCTGTTTGCTTTAATATGCAACAACGCCAAAAGAATACCAGCAAATCTAGCTAGAAGAATATCAGTAAAGTAGCTGTTTTCAAACGTACAGTTCCACACACACACACAAGCTCTGAGCCTCAAGAACTCTTTAGATCACATGTAACTTCTGGGTCTGTTATTATCATTATTGTTGATTTTACATGAGGCTGTAATCAACGCCTCTCTGCAGGCAAGTGTGAAACTGTAGCAACACGGACGTTTTGTGTAGTGTAGACGTCCGACTGTTTTGTGTGGCCGTGACAGCTGCAGTGCATGTGTCGAAACAGCTACATTCGCTGATACTCTTTTTGCTACGTTTGCTGATATTCTTCTAGCTACGTTTCCTGACAACAACAAGCCAACTACATTGAAACACAGACTTGCCTCATGGATTGGAACTCTCCGCAGGTGGCATAATCAATTTACGATATGTGAATTACGCTGATATCTGAACCCAATACCGATACTGAATATCAAATATCGAATTGTGCCCGTCTATAGCACTCACCACTAATGATAACATAACATAATGAACGAGCAGATGGAATCGGAGTCACTGTGTAGAAGTTATACAGTGGTCCCTCGCTTATCGCGGGGGTTAGGTTTTAAAAATAACCCGCAATAGGCGAAATCCGCAAAGTAGTCAGCTTTATTTTTTATTTACAATGATTATATATGTTTTAAGGCCGGAAAACCCCTCATACACTTTTGTCAAACAGCCATGAACATTTTCTCACATTTCCCTGTTGTTGAAAAACTCTCAAAGTTCAAACCTTCGTTTGAATTTTAATGATCAACCTACGAGGTTGGACACAGAAGAAATTATTAATAGTGACTCACGTGTATTTTACAGCTCCTCTGACCGTGCCTCTTCGTCCTGGCACCCTCCACTGTAGCATTTTTGCATCCTTGTTAAAACTTGTTAAACGTTCTTATGTGATTTTCCTCCTCCTTTATGTAACGAACAGAAGATTAACTTATTCCGTAATGGCGCCCTGCAGTCGCCTAACTTCTACCTTCTTTCAACATGTCCAGAAGGCCAACTTTTTGTGCGATGGTTATTATCGTCCTCTGCCTTTTGGGTGCGACTGCGGGTGCCTTTGTTGGCGCAGACCAGTTAGTCGGCATTGTGGGTCTTGTCAGGGAGAAACCTTGCAAACATACAGCACTTCAGAGGCACACTGCTAGCAATCCAACACAACAAGAGACATGGCACGAAAGAGTTTGATCACTTAGCCAATCAGGATGCAGAACATAATGTACAGGTTCTCTCCTAGCCAATCACTGAAAAATACACTGAAAAAAAATCGGTGAAACAGTGTGGCTGCGAAAGGTGAACCGTGATGTAGAGAGGGACAACTGTGTATACATTTATATACTGTATATACTGTACATAAGTTTCACTTTTGCGTGTCAGAGCAACTAGGTTGCGTTCACAGACCACCAAAAAAAATGCAAAATCTCAACAACTCACAATAAAACATGACCAGTGAAGCGTAAGGACAGTGAAGTGTAGGCCCGCAACTTGTAGGCTTTTGTGACAGTGGTACATGTATGCTGTACATTTTAACTGTATCATCACGTATTTATAAATGATCACGGACATATGGTCAATGAGATGTGTTTTCTGCAAAATAAAATAAAATAAAATAAAATAAAATAAAATAAAATAAAATATTTGACCAAAATCTCCAAATTTGCGGAGCCATGAATGCTGCATTGCGAAGCGCTGGGATCCACAGTATGGATTTTTTCATCTTTCTTCCTGTGTGTGCACCCCCTGAAAGCTTAAGTCGTAACTGGAGCCCTGTCCATATTCCATGAGCATGAATAAGGAAAATGAACAGTTCAGTTCAGAAAATAAAGACCACATGGTCACTGAAAGCAAATGTTGCTGTATGACATGATTGTGCACGGTTGTGGTGGAGCTGAGATTGTGATAAGTGGTGTAAGGGGGTATGTGGGTACACATTTAATCTGCTCCTTTCTGACAAGTGTCATGCTGTTCTGATGTATATAACCTCCACCATCCTTCTTGCATTCCCTTCACCCTCCATTTCCTTCCCTATCTCATCCCCCTGTCATGCCCCCCCTCCTTTCCTCTTTCCTCTCCCCATCCAAGCCTGTTTTGCTCACTCAGGCTCTATGATAGCATCCTGTCAGAGCAGACCTGAGCAACCACAATCCACACAAACTATGAGAGGCAGAAAGACAGATCCACAATTGTCAGAGCCAGCGATAGATAAGTACGTTGGGATTCGGCAAACGGTTGCTGAAATGTTACCTGAGGTTGTTCTTTCACACCTCTGCTTGCGCCAACATGTATGTGTGTTTCTTGTTCTCCTTACAGTCCATGTGCGCCTTTAAGAATGCATTTAAGTGCATCACCCTTGTGCTCCTATGCCTCAGCATCTTGTAGCTGGACAAAAACAACTTTTTTATTCGGAGTCACTTGACTAAAGTCCGCCGTAACTCCTGCTTACCCCATCCAACCAACAAGGGATTGTAAATAACAGAGTCATTCATCACAAGCATCAGGCATACACAGAGCCATATCTTCTAACATCCAGTGTGCTGCTTTGACAAGGACATAGGTTTGACGTCTGTGTGGATCGTAAATAATAAACATAGACTCTCCTCTCAGGGTTGTGCCTATTTTATGTTTAAAACTGACGCTCTTTCTCCAATGTAATCAATCAATAAGAGAATAAACAAACACCTCAATGCTTTTTGCTGTATATGATATAGGAGTAGGAAATGGATGGCTGGATTAGTCTGAAATGAGCCTTATTAAATATTAAAAAGGTATAATCACAGCGCTGAACAGTATAACAACAAAATCTAGGCTTGAGATTTCCATTAAATCTTAAAGTTGAACATACGCTCAATAAAAATATGAATACAAAACTTTTGTTTTTGCTTCCATTTCCATTTTTTTTGAGCTGAACTCCAAAATGTACAACTTTTTCTGTGTACACAAAAGGCCTATTTGTCTCAAATCCGTCTAAATCTGTGTTAGTGAGAATTCACCATTCATGATTCATAATATATCCACCTCACAGGTGTGGCATGTCAAGATGCTGATGGGACAGCATGAATATTGCACAGGTGTGCCTTACGATGGCACAAAAAAAGGCCACTCCACAATGTGCAGTTTTAGTGTTTTGGGAGCATCCTAAACATTTTTAGGGGGTGACGTGTTGGGTGAGTGCTGGCCATGCAAGTACTGGGATGTTTTCAGCTTCCAGGAATTGTGTACAGATGCTTGCAACATGGGGCCGTGCATTACTATGGTGCAACAAAAAGTAATGCTTTTGGATGAATGACACAACAATGGGCCTCGGGCTCGTGCCACAGTATGTCTGTGCTTTCAACATACCATCAATACAGTAAAATGCAGCTGTGTTAAGAATGGATTGGCCCATGGTGGCAGGCAGTGGGGTTATGGTATGGGCAGGTACGTATGTTACTGACAACAAACACAGGTGTATATTACAGTATTGATGGCATTTTGAAAATAGAATTTGAATATCGAACCAGCAACCACAGGGTTGTGAGACAACCAGTAGAATAAGTGGAATGTTACAGTAATTGAAAGTGTAAAATTATTTTTCACCAGTCATGGGCATCATTTAATTTGTCCATTCATTTTTAACAGACTAAAAATGGCGGAATTTGAATGTTAGCCGACAAAAAAGGAGGCTGAATAAGAAACAGAGGAATAAATGAGGTAAAATTTGCTTCTCAGCATGAATACATTTATATGAACCATTTTCCCTCCAATTGGTGCTTTTCTTCCACATTAAACAATGCTGTTACTGTATTGCTGCATAAGCAGGATGCAGCATTTTTGCAGCTTGACCAAAGTAAAAGTGTGGATGATGGGTCTTTTAGTTGTGCTTCTTTGTGTTTCTGTGATTGTCGAGCTGTGTGTGTGGGTGTACAATCAAACAGGTGCCTAAATCAACCTGATTGAAATGATCACAAAAATGAAATTCATATTACATTTACTGTTGTTGTTGATTTCTATTTTCTGTCTTCCTCTCTTTTATGTTCCAGCCAAAATAGTCCACCATCAATTTCACGTACACACAAGCGCACACACACACACACATTCTCCACTATTTTCCTAAACAAAATACTTTCGGATCTGACATCCAATATCTTTCCTCACCCTGTCTCTCTCCTTGTCTTTCTGTTTCCGTCCTTCTTATCTGCCAGCTCATGCGCCGCTCTTCACTTTCTCTTTGTCTGGCGTCACAATGATTTCTTTACGGGGGTACCTGAAATTGCCTGTAATTTCCACGTCCTGTTTTGACAAGTGACACCCTCCCCCTTTCCATCTGCATATTTACTTTCTCATTTGTCTTCATTCTTGGCTCATTTTACACGAGACACTCTCCTCCTTACAGTTTCCATTCTATCCTTGGATTGATTCTAAATAAGCAGCCAAAGATGCTGATATGTTTTTCTTCTCCACCCTTTGTTCTGTTTGCACTTCCTTACTTGTTTTTTTTCTCCTCCCCAGTGCCTCTGTGAGCTTTCTCTGTACACGTCGAGCAGGGAGACTCAATTCACACCAAGGTCACATCGGCCTAAAAGAGAATACACAAAAATAGGGGCTGTGAGTGAAGTCTAGAAATGTGCCCGTTTGAGACTGGCAAAACTGATTGAATCCTTTAGCATTGCTACATATGCATGTATCGTGAAAAGTTGAAAGCCCAGCCATATACTTCAGATGGGATCAGTATATCTGATAAATATTAGGAATAAGGCGATTATGGGAGCTTTCAAAATAGGGAAAAATACCACGTATTTGCACTTCAAAAGTTGACCAAAGCTGACTTTGGTCACACAAACCAGAACACACATAGGCCCTTAAGGCTCACGTACACTCAATCCCAGGGTTCACACAGCAGATCCTATAACCAAGTCCCAGAGAGGCTGTGTATGTGTGCTCATGAGCAGAGACTAGGATCTGAACCATGTCAACATCAATGGCTCAACAATCACAAAAAGAGCGCCAACGGCCTTGCAGATCCTGTCACTAACATATGGGCTGGCTTGGGTTACACAGAGGCAGCGAACAAAGGAGGATCCAAAAGCTCTGACACAATCGTGCTTGAGTCGATAAACAAGCCTCTGGAAATTCAGCTTTATGACATCATGCTATATCGACAAAATTAATAAATGAGGATTCAATGATGTAAATGCAATGAAATGGTAATTGTGCGAAGAACATGTCATATGAAACTTAATTTTCCCTTGGTGAAGTAAGCGTCCATAACCTTAGATACAGTAGATCCCTGCCAAAGCGAGGTATTATAACAAAAAACACAAATAATGGAAGCATCCATAAAAGTGCCTATTTTTGACACTCTAAACCAGGGGTCTCAAACTCAATTTGACTGGGGGCCACTGGAGGTGGAGTCTGGGTGAGGCTGGGCCGCATCAAGTATTGGGAGTAGGGCTGGGAATCTCAGGGTACCTCAGGATACGACACAATTCACAATACATGGCTCACAATAACGCTAAAGGGCCACCCCTCCCCCGGTCCATGTGATAACACCACTGTTAGTCCAGTGTTGGTGTTGACTTGCCTCTGTAAGTATGGAAGTAACACTGAGCTCGCACGGATGTTGCGGGCTGCAGTTACACTACTCTTTGATGTCCAGTCGCGGGCCGCAAGATACAATTTGGTGGGCCGCAAATGGCCCGCGGGCAAGCAGATGGCCCTAAAATATGCCCCGCATACTAGGTACTCGCAACTGATGAATAGGGGTGTCACAGGATCTCGCAAGACGAAAACATGGCAAGATTTTTTGTTCACAAAAAAAAATTGTCTCATGGGAACTAGGCCTGGGACGATAATACATTAATCACACAATAATATATTAATATGTTATTAATATATTGCCACGCGCATGCGAGTCTGTTTTCCTCGTCCCTTGCCTTCAAACAAGCAGGAAGAGGGTTCACTCGTTGCAACACCTTGGTGTGTTTGTTCCATAGAACAACAGTATGAAGGGAGTGAGCCCTTTTGTCAGTCATGCAGTCTCGGTGGGTGGAGACGGGGCGGCCATTAGCATACTCAGAAGAGTGCAGAAGAGTGTAACGTACTAGAAATGAAATTCATAGATTTTAATATATTGTCATATAGTTTTGATATTTTAACATCCGCAAGTCATTAATACAGTAATCCTTGGTTTAGACATGCCTAGACATTCTAGACATGCAATGACGCCCCTATAGTCACCTTTACACCCATATTACCCCATATAGTAGATATCATCTGAGAAAATAAGCCATTTAGGACGTGTGTTGCAATAAATGTTACGGACGTGTAGACACAAGTGATGTAGAGGATTCAGAGTTGAGTTTTAGCTGGATTACGGCCGCAACAGTAGCCCGTGTTATTATTTTTATTATTGTTATTATGTTATTATTATTGTGCCTGTTGTGAGATAATTCAAACTCGCAATTAAAGCCTGTTGTTCCGACCATCAAGTCTGGTGCTTGTGTGCCTCACAAAAGTACAGTAACATTACAAGTGACACCTACTGACCAGCTAAGGATGCTACATTTCATCAACGTCTTTGAATGCCTTATATGTGTATTTTCGCTCATGTAGCCATTTTTATGCTTGAAAATGCAAAAACTATAATATTTTCTTAAATATGCATTTTTTTTTTTTTTACAAATAGACTCTATTCAGCCACAAAACAGCATGACTTATTAATATATTTTTGAAAAATCGGGATCAAAGTGAAGCTGCAAAATGTGCTCTGGAATGACTCTACACCCATAAAAAACAATCAAAAGTCACCTGGGATAGGCTCCAGCTCACCTGTGACCCTGAAGATGATAAGACTGAATGAAAGAACACTTTCAGTCAAGCTATAATAGGAAGCAGCCAAGGAACACCTGAAATGATGTACTTTTATATCATATCACAGCTCCTTCATTTATCTTGATTCTGCTCAGTTTACAAGGTTTAATGGAAACTGTGTTGGTTTGTGTTTCCTGCTAAAATCCTCCTGGGTAACTAAGAAACTATGGGTGCTTTTCTGCTTGGTGGTGTAACACATTAGGGCTTCACTACTACTGTAGATGTTCCTGGGATAGAATGTGCAAAATGAAATACTGTACATTGTTGCGTTTTATGCTAAATATGCACTCACACACACGCACGACTATGTGACTGTGTGCATGGCAGCACACTGGCCATCTCTGGTGGATTTTTCCTAAATAGTAAAGTAAGTCATCCAGACCTCAGCTTTCCACTGCTTTCATCCAGGAGAAAGCAGCAGCCAAAATGCTGGAAGGCTCTGAATCAACACACGCGCACATGCACATTTAAATATGCATTCGTCCATGCGCTCATCGACTAATGCATACCAAAGTACTGCAAGGGAGGCCAATAATGAGCCAGAGGAGCAACGTGGCGGAGAAAAGAGGGGTCTAGTTAAAGAGCAAGATTTTAAGAACACCCTGTCAAACACACAAACTCACACACCTCCAGCTGCCTTTTGCCTGCCTGTGTGTTTGACAGGCAGCTCCGTGAGGGACGACAGGGAACGCAGCCAAACGTTTGTGAGTCAGCAGTGACTAACAGTTTAAAGCCGCACTTTCTGAGCTAATCGCATGTGTTAACAGGTAGGAGGATGTGCTCCATGTGTGCAAATGTAAATTTGCACATTTCCAAGACAGGCTCAAATTCTTATAATGTGTGTGTTGGTGACTCTATATGTGTCTGAATTGTGACAGCATGGGCCTTTAATTGCATTGCGCCTAATTTGGGAGTGTCGGAGCTGACAGCCCCCTGATGAGCCGAGTGAAAATGGAACGACTATGTACCCGTCACTTCCTCCAATGAGCTCCGACAGAAGCATAACTGTGTTCTGTTTGATCTCGGCACAAGACAATGTAATGGGATGCTAATCAGATGCAGAGGCCCAAGAGTTGAGCATGTGCCAAATTGTGTTGGTCTGCGTGTGTGGAGCACGTAACTGTTCGTGTGTGTACTAGTAATGGCAGCGGCCATCAGTAATAGGACTGGAGGTAGCATGTGGCAATAACAGTCCAACAAAATGACTGTCAGACCCTGTTAGAGCCAAACACTCCTTGAAGACCTGCTGGATGACACACAAGCACAGTCGACACACTCCCCTTTTGGTGGACATCTGGCCAAGGGCGGAGCTAGATCAGACAGTACTCACACTCCCTTCTTCAAAAAACTGGGCTGCAAAGAGCCTTTACAGTCTTCGTCCTCTGCAGTGATTTAGTGATAAACTTTGACCCCTTTAAGTGCAGCTCATTACTGCAGGTTGTGATTTACAAGCCAAAATGAGAGGTGGTCGCCATTTGCTGAGGCTATTACCGAAATTCCTCATGAGAGTCGTCAATCCATACTCGATTAGTCAGTGTACCACGCCATGACCGATAAAAAGCTGACGGTGACAAATTTGTCTTCTTCATTCTTATCTTGCATATGGCTGCTGCCTCTGCACTGTCTTATTACTCCAGCTTGATTTTCAAGATCAGCGCTGATGTTTTAACTGGCAAAGAAAGTGTCTCTTTGCACCTACTGCCTTAGGAATAATGGTGGGACATTTATTTTGGAATTACTAGCATTTATCGTAGCAACAACACCAAGAAGACAGCAAAACTAACAACCTGCACTAAGTTAGCTATGTGAATAATATAAAAAAGCACCTATAGAGAAGCTCGCCGGCTTTCCACGGCAGTTGCGAACCGGGCCCGCCTGCGAATGGCGAAAAACTATGATTAATTGATACGCCCCTTAAAATGTCTGCCCACCGACCACATTGGCATTCTCCTTCTATTTTAGATCATTTGCAGTCATTGCAGAAGTTGTAATTATTAGATTAGATTCAGCTCCACAATCTTCCCCTCGCTCTTTAATTGCCCTTGTTCACTCACGACACAATCCAGGTTTAATGATTTACCTGTATTATCATGTATCCATAAATGATTACCGACCTAGGGTGAATGAGTTTTCTTTGGAAAAAATTGCCTATTTTAAAAAAACAACAAAAAAGTACCAAAAAAAATTTTTTTGGACCAAAAATCACACGTTTGCGGGGCTGTGGATGTTAAATCAGGACTATGCTGTGATTCACTATATACTGCTTGATGATCAGTTATTAAAGGTGTAACAACAGTACCCCATAATCAAAATTCGGTACTCACCTTGGTTTTGAGGTCATGGTTTGGTTCATTTTAGGTACAGTCAGATAAGACAATCCAGAACATAAAACTGCTTTGCTTTTGTGTAAACAGCTTCAATATTTTTTGGAATGACCATAAAAGACTACAAACTGCTGGTTGGTTATTCTCCAATAAGCAAAATTTTCAAATAAAAAATACAAATCGAGCATACAGAAAAATTTACAGAGCACTTTGATACATTTTGCTGAAACTGAGCCAATGCAGCTCAAAACATCTTAGCTTTGTGTTGCAAATGAGTGTAATATGTACCAATATAGCTCATTAATAATTAATTTATTTTCTTTTTAGAATATGCCGAGGGCCAATATAAAAGAAAATGGCCCCTGGGCTGCACTTTGGACACTTTTTTTGTTTTTTTTGTAGGAATGTGCAAGAGCAACAGTTTGAACATTTGGAATTATTTCATTTTGAGTAAATGAAACAGTAAATGCTCCGTATTGCATGTGTGTGCACTAATAGATCCAGCGTCCCTGCGGAACACTTCTTATTCATTTGTTTTGTTCGTTTACGTATTTCACCAGTAAGGCTCAGTGTTCCCAAACAGGAGACGACAGAAGAGGATCTCCAGTCTTTCCTTGGCACGATCGCTGGCCGCAGCTGGCCTGCACTATATTTATTGAGTAGACGCTTGACACGAGAAACACTTCCTCTCCTCAATTTTGCGCTTTGTACCAAACCAAAGGTTCCGTACGAATACATGTGCCCTTACACCCCTATTATTTACCATTACTTTTGGCATCACAATGTTGGTTCATTTTTGAAGAAATGCTTCTCTTATCTCGTGCAAACAGCTGAAACAGAGGTAAAGCCTCTCATTTCATGTGTTTGACTCAGAAATGGAAAAGTTCTGCTTCAATGGATGGTGAGCTGTTTGCTATTTTGATGAATGCCCTTACATTACCATCACCACAAGAAAACACACACTTTGCCAGCTCCAAACTTTGTAAGTGCAGCCCACAGCACAGATGCTATCAAAGCCTCTGGCATTACAGGCGACTAGAATATATTGACCCGGTTTTTACCAGTGGGAAAGAGCACTTCTGAGCAGAAGAAATATTCCGATATTTTTTGCTTATGGGCTTCCACTCGAGTTTTAATGTGTCATTTACTTTGAAGTCAGCTCAGAAAAAAGGTGCTGCGATCTACTACATCGTATCATCGACAATGAAACATGGGGAAAATGAATGTGAGAGGCATCTGTGTGCAAGTCATGTGCGTGTGCATGTGTGTGTGCATGTGTGGTCTGACGTATCTAAATAAGTGAAAAGATGCGACGGTAAAACATCGGGCTGAATCCTGATCTTTTCACAACAAAGCCCCGGGCAACAAGAACACGTGTCTCATCCTATAATTATTTGCCTCCTAAAAACATGTTTGAAATAAACACTGTGCGGTAGAGCCCCGCTATTCAGGGAATTGTGTTCTCGCCATGCAAAACTGCTTCTCGGCTGTAAGATGCACATGCATATAATCAAAGTCCTCATTGCACCTAGAGCGGCGAGTTCCATTCAAAACCTTTAAGAAAAAGTCAATTGCATCGTGCGTGCCCTGAACTCCATTACAGAAATGTGTTTTTCTAGACTTACTTCTTATTGTTACTTTTATTTTATGATGAAGTGACAAAGTCTTCTTATTGCTCAGTGCTGTCTTGACTTCGGCGGTTTGGTCGTTTTGATAATTGTTTATTTTATTATTGTAATGTTTAATAGCATACTGGATGTATACATGAACTGTGGAAACGCTACGTAGTTTGACTGGAATACGACTGAGCAGAACTAATGATTCAGATAAATGATTCAATAAAATACACGTTAAAAAAGGCATGAACATTTCTTGCACGTGGACTTTCCAGGTTGTGCAGAACATTTCAAAGCATATTTTCCCCAAATAAAACATTTTGTCAAATTTCTGCATCCTGTTATGCTACTGATTTGATCGACATGGAAACGCAAGAGTCTTTCCACTTCTTATCATTTGGAATAACCAGGCAACCGTATCCTGTTTCATGAACTCTCCGCTCTACCATAGTCGCCCTGTTCCCAACAAAACATACGAGAAGCTGCAGCTGAAATAGCAAACATCCAACCAGTGCAAAGGATTTTTAATAAGAAAGATGGTTACAATGTGTTATAAATCCATTCATGCATACATTCATTTATGTATCTGTGGGTTTATACGGTTTATGGACTACGTGAATATGTGTATTGTGAGTGTTAGTGAGGAGGATACATTAGTGCGTATACACACACCAAATAATAGTAATCCCGTGAAATGTATCATTTTATGGTTCTACTCTTCTGTAGAAAGACACAGTCCCTACTGGAACTGTGTGCGTTCCCTGTGGTGGGGCACACAAAGGGCAAACTGAAAGCTGCCCTCCCGCTTCATGGCAACTGCTTGGCCCTCTGGGATGCTGCTCACGTGTCAGCCACATCCCACAGGGACGGATGCACTAGCTGGCCTGACCAAACAAATGATATCACATCCATCTACCTGCAATGTCTACCTCAACTCAACCTGATTCCACATGCAGTTGATGCGGGTTCTAATTCAAAACTACATTCAGGCAGGTCACATTCAACACAAATTATGATTAATAGTTAATTAGTCTCACAAACTCACTCCAGATGTAGTCAGCCCATTAGCTGGGTATCAGCAGGATAATACAGTACCATAATAACACTGGGTGCATATCATATTTCATTGTCACATGCATTACACACCATCATATTCACAAGGAAAAGACATAGTGAGAGGAATGCACAACAGTGCCCCCCCCCCCCCCCTGAGCCATTTGTTTGTTGATTGTCCTGCTTAAAGGTCCTATCTTTTTTTTCTACATAAAAAAAAAATCCATCCATCCATCAATTTTTTATGCCACGTGTCCTCACTAGGGTACCAGGGGTATGTTGGAGCCTATCTCAGGTGACTTTGGGTGAGAGGCGGGGTACACCCTGGACTGGTCGCCAGCCAATCGCAGGGCACTTGTGGACAAACAACCATTCACACTCACATTCATACTTATTTATGTGCGGCCTATTTTAATTTAAAAAATATATATATACTTTTATTTCTTTAATATTTTTCATATAAAACGTATAAAATGTATATATATAAACATACGTAAACATAAAAAAAAGGTTCAATCGTTACTGCGCTCAGAGAGCAAATGGAATCTTGACACCGACCTCATCTACTGCCGATCTTGAACATGCAACATAAGCAATAAAGAATAGACTGTATGTGTTGTCCAGGCATCATTATTATGGTATTTAGAGAGAGGAGCTCAGCGTAGAGCCCCTGCTCCTTCACTTTGACAGCAGCCAGTTGAGGTGGCTCGGGCATCTTCTCTCAGGAGAAGTGTTTTAGGCATTCTCGGCCGTGAGGAGGCGAGGCCCTGGGGTAGTCCTATAGGACACGCTGGAGGGAATATATCTTGCAGCTGGCCTGGGAAGCATCATGGATTTGCATTTTTGGAGCACTGGAACTATGGGACCTTGACATAGTGACAGCACAGGGCTTCTAAAAAAATATGAGACACATTTTTTGGTGTCGGCTAAATAAACAGCAACTTTACACCATTCAGCTTCCAGGAAAAAAACGGAGACCGTCACAGGGACGACGTTCAAAGATGCTTGACACAAACCGAATGACTCATCTCATATTCTTGTGAGGACTTCTGATTTTTCCAGTGTACGCATTCAGCAGGTGTCTGATGTCTGCATGCATGCACACAGTGGACTCAACCTACTTAGCCTGACATAATGATGCACATAATCCTGAGACAAAAAGGAGTCATATCCAGAAGGATTATCCCTTTTCCATCCCAGATTTCATGTTAGTCCACACGCACAGGAATGCAACATCCTCAAGTCATTGCACCCAAATTAAAGATAAGACGGAATAAGACATTTATGAATAGTAATAATGAATTTAAGTGGATTGTGTGTGTTGACAGGAAGAAGGCACACCCTCTGAGCAGCTGAGGTCATCTTTATTAATAAACCCTCCGACAACAAACACACTCACATCAAGACCCCCACCCTCCCTCCATCCTGACTCGCTTCCTCAGCTCCTTGTGAAATGGCACTTGCCAGACTGACACCGTAGGGGGTGGGGTGGGAAGTCTGTAACTACACACATACACACACACACACTCACACACAATGCATCATGGGCAGAAGACCGCATGTCAGTGATCTGCCAGTGGGTAACTGCGAGTGTGTGTGTGTGTGTGTGTGTGTGTGTGTGTGTGTATGAGTTACAGCGAAGCAGAACAGAGAACAGTTAGACAGACAGGAAGTTTGGCCTGCACACGTGCAATGAGAAGCACTAAGAAACATGCCCCGGCTCATTTGTTCCCACTGACAGCAGAGGAGAGCGATGGTTCTTTACAAGATGAGCCTGAGGGAGGACGACAGGTGTGTGTGTGTGCGTGCGCGTGTGTGTGAGGGAGCGATAGGCCGCTAAAATTTGCATCAAAGCCTGAGAATGATTGCTTATGCCTCTGCAAGTGTGCGTGAGTGTTTATGTGCCTTTTAAGTAAAGAAGTGGTGCATGGTGCTGTATACGTGTGCTCTGTAGAGATTATGGTGGCACATTCAAGTCTGACCGGGATCATGAGACACCCATGAAGTGCCCCTGAGCTATCTCACACACACTTGATCATTCACTGTGAAAAGCACCTCTGTGCAACAGAGACGTTTTTGTTTGCAAGCAGGTGCTCAGACACAAAACAGCGCTCTATTAAAACCATGCAAGGGGCTGTTTTACTTTCGCAATTTGTTACTACAGGGTCTTGTGATGTGATGAAATCCAAGCAGGAGGTTAGACTAATCCATGTGTTCGGTGAAACTGCACAGCTGCTTATGTTGTACCACTGAGACTATAACAAGTAAAATGTAGCGATTTTTCATGTTATTTTCTTTTTAAAAATGTGTCCTCCACTCCTTCCACAGAAAGTGTTGCGGCCAATAACAGACATGTGACATCCCGTGACGCTACTTGTTGGTTTAAATTCAGATGGGAGTCAGATACACTCACTCATTTTGTTTGTTTGTTTTTTACTTGAAGATTTTTGTCTTGTGGATAAATAACACTAAAACTGAGTTGGATGGAAAAAGTGGGTGGGGATGTACTAGAATTTGGAGAGATTATGCATAGAATTGCCAGACATCACCCCAACAAAAATGCTACTATGCGGATTGCATATTTTGGTACCCTACCAAACTGCATTGTTGGAGATTGTGCATTGTTGTGGGATTTTGGGAAACAAAGGACCAGCTCCCATATTACCGTACTGATTACCGCAAGAAAAAACAAAAAACAAACGAGAACTTTGTGAAGACAATATACTTTAGCCTCTTGCCACTTTGCGCTTCAAATTTCGCGGCTTCACTCTTTCATGGTTTTTCAAAAATATATTAATTAATAAAAAATACTGTTTCATGAATATGGCCTATATTATGAGTCCAAAAATATACCTTTTTAAAAAAATTTTATAGGTTTTTTTTGCCTAAATTAAGCATTTTCAAGCATAAAAATCACTAAATGAACTAAAATATGGACAAAATTAAAAAATATAAAAAAGTATAAGGCATTCAGAAGACGCATTCAAAGATGTTGAATGTGAAAAAGGGCGCTGACTCCAACAGGGAGTATTTAATAGTAGCAATTAAACTATTTAGGTTACATTGTGTAAAAAATAAGTATGTTGTGAAAAATTAAAAGGTGTTAAATGGTTGGAATTTGTCATGTTTTTCATTGGGGTAAAAAAAAAAAAAACAATCACAAAATCAGTATTGGTATAGAAAAAAATTAATTAGTATCATATCGAACAAGAGAAGCACTCAGAGAGCGCAGACCTCTGCCAAGCACCACAGTTCCCCCCATATTGTGATTCACACCAAAATAATAATCCTAAATTTTTTGGATGAGTCTTTGATATTTTGTCAAAACTGTTGGAAACTTGCCCTGTACTTTTTTCCCCCAAGTGTTCTGACCATTTTTGGGGGATTTATATCCACAAATGCCGAAAATGGTCCTATCTCACAATGTTAAAGAATCCGGACGGTCATCCGGATCGCCCCCAAAATGTCATCAGTTCCTAAAAATTTCATCCAGATCCATTCAGAACTTTTCGAGTCATTTTGAACACAAACAAACAGACAAACAGATCAACGCCGGCAAAAATATAACTTCCAGACTACGCGAGCGCTTTCGGCTGCACTTGGCGGAGGTAATCAAAAATATGGTATCAACCATCAGTACTATGAATACCAACAGGTGGATACGCAGGTTAATTATGTACCTTCTGCCATTTGGTGGAAGAACATTTCATTGTTCACTATAGATAGATATATAAAGTTACATTCATTGTAGTAAATAACTGATTTTCAGACCAATTAAGTGAAATTCTAAATAATTCCGGAGGCACACCTGATGAAGTCTGACAGCACACTATTATGCCTCAGCACGGTGATTAAGTTGTCAATGTTACATAACCAAATGTCTGTACCAATACATTGTTCATTATACATACTGCCAGATCTTGAAGGGAACTGCATTAACACAACATGTGACATATTGCAGCCTCAACTGAGCTTTGTTTTGAGTCTGGGAAAGTAAAACACCATCTAACATTCAGTTTCAAAGTAATTTTTAGTCCACCAAACCATTTCTTTACAATATTCCTACTTGGTTTGCCAAGAAAACCAAAACTGGCAGTTTGCAGAACACAGTTTTCTATATTTTATCTTACCCCTTAATGAGTAACTACATGCATTCGTGTTTGATGGTTCTTCAAAAATGGAAGTCAAGGAATCCCTGGCATTAACATTCAGCAGTGTGTTGTGGAGCACACTGGTAAACAACAGTCAGCCCAGGCACCATGACCAACAAGGATTATATCTTGTCATGACATCACACAGCAAGCCTGTAGCCAATGCTTTCAACTGTCAGGACGAGTGAAGAGGAAATGCTCAAACGCTGGTGACTTACACCATACCCTGACTGGATTTCTTTGGAAAAAAGTGAAATTCTAACTTTTATTTTCTCAAGATGAGCCTTCCCTTTGCACAGTAATCCCTCATTTATTGCTGATAACTGGTTGCAGACTTGACCGTGATAAGTGAATTTCCGCAAAGTAGGATTCCTTATTTCTAAATGTGATGTTTTCATAGTTACAGCGTAGAAAACTTGTTTACAACCTTCTGAATATGGTTTTTTAACATTGTGAGAGCCTTGTAGACATTAAATAACACACCTAGAGTTACCTTTACACTCATATTACCCAATATAGTAGACATAATAACAGAAAATAAGCCATTTAAGACATAAGTAAGACTTGTGCTCGCGTGTGTTGCTGTGAAAGTGTTCCTGTGCTAGGGCAGCTGACAGGATATGGTGTTGAGGGTTCAGAGTTGAGTTTTAGATTGGCTTGGGTTAGGGCCGCAACAGTAGCCCGTGTTAGGGATTATTGTGCCTGTTGTGAGCCTTTTGTTCCGGCGATCAAGTGTGATGCTTGTGTGTCTCATCAAACATTACAGTAACGTTACTTACTAACACCGAGTGACCAGTTTAAAATACTACAAGTCGTCACGTCTCTGAATGCGTCTTTTGAATGCCTTACATTTGTATTGTAGTTCATGTAGCCATACTAAATGCTTGAAAATGCTTAATTTAGGCAACAAAGACTTAAAATTTGCTGAAATATGCTAACGGGCCACACAGTGGCCAAATGTTTAAAATGTTGGCCACACAGTCAGGAGATTTGAAAAATCTGGGTTTCAATCTCCGTTGCGCACCTCTGTGTGGAGTTTGCACGTTCTACCCATTCTCCCTGCAAATGAATATGGAATGTGTAAAGGGAATATTTAAAAGTGCATACTTTTGGAGAGAACGTTAAGGTGTACAGTGCTCTCAGAACATTTTTGAAATTGGAAGTTTTTCATTGAAATACAAGAGAACAAATGCCCTTTTTGTCTCAGTGAAGTCTATTCTTGTCAGGCTGGAAAAATCTGAAGCTGCTTTTACACCACCATGTGACATCCAATAAAAACCCAACAAACAAAATTCTTCAAGAAGGCTTGGCAGCTTTCACCGCAATGTTTTTTTTTTACAGGCTGCAGAAGCTGCTGAGAAACATAATTGCTTTATATACATCTCAGTCGCAGACGGGCACAACAAATTGAGCACGATATGATTCCGACTAAAAATATTAGCATGTGTTATTCATGAATACTGTCAGCTTTGTTACCTGGATGTTTTTTTCTTCTACGTTTCATCAATCATCCAGTCTGGTGTCAGACAGAATTACATTTCTTTTGCATCAACCGCTAAAACCTACTTTCAAAAGGGAAATTTATTATGAAGCCAGGATCACAGAAATAAAAACCCGATTTTAAGTAAAAGCAACATTTTGGACTCTTTGCTGGAACTCACTGCTGGAATTCCGCAACTTCACTTTAATGTCAAAGTGCTTTTACACTTCAGTGCACCTTGATGCAGTTTGTTTTGTTCACGTGTGAACCTAGCAGCCAAATCAACCGGTCCGAAACGGAGATGAGCTCAAGAATTGGTGTTTCCTTTATATTTAGACATTATTGTTATTATTTGAAATTAATCTTCACACTGCCTAAAATTGTGAAATTGTGTTGACCGAAATGTCTCGCAGCTGGAAAAGCAAACAAGGAAACAATTTCCCACGGATTCTTGCCCGGAAGGGCTAACTAACATTTTAGCATAAATAGTCAAGCCGCATTTTCAGGTTGTATTGATTTGACTCCTTTCATGCAAATATTATTCCGTTGTACCACTCATTATTCTCAAAGAACTTGCCTCATCACTTGTCTACTTGGGAGCTAGCAGCCGACTTTCTCTTGTCAATGTTGGCACTTATTTTTCAGTAATAAAATGCAGGTAGTATGGTGTTTTTCTTAGAAATGAATGCTATGGCTCTACAGCCTTTAGAGAATAGATGTTTACAAGAGAAGTTGTTCTTGGACTTGTTGCACTGTAGCCTGCCCCAGTTAGAATGAAAATAATAGCAAATAAATGAATAAATAAGAAGAAGAACTCTTCTGCTGAGAGGTCATGTGAAAGTAAATGTTTTCCAAGAGGTTCACTGCCCTTTTGCACATCATATTTATGTTATGTTAAAATTATTCACATGCCGCACGATGGCTGAGTGGTTAGCATGTTGGTCACACAGTCAATCTCCGCTTGAGCATCTCTGTGTGGCGTTTGCATGTTCTCCCCGTGCGTGCGTGGGTTTTCTCCGGGTACTCCGGTTTCTTCCCACATTCTAAAAAAAACATGCATGTTAGGTTAATTGGCGACTCTAAATTGTCCATAGGTATGAATGTGAGTGTGGATGATTGTTAGTCTATCAACGATTGCGATTGGCTGGCGATCGGCTGGCGACCAGTCCAGGGTGTACCCCGCCTCACACCCGAAGTCAGCCGGGACAGGCTCCAGCATACCCTATATACCTAATTAGGATCCAGCATACCTAATTAGGATAAGCGGCATAGAAAATGAATGGATGCTTGTTTCTGATTATAAAAGTATGTTTTAATATTCAAATAAGTGTTTGGAACTATATTTAAGCCATCAAACGCAGGTATTTGGTCTTTTTCTTATTGAAAAATGTACAAATATAATCGGCCGATACATCAGTTATCTGAATTTTTTATTCCCTAACATCAGAATCAGGGACTTCAGTCGACTTCTGAACATAACACTGCAACACAAACAGGCTGTTACATTAACCTCATATTACGAAATGAATACACAACTCTTGTACAATTATATACTGTAGGATTAACTAGCAAGCACTGTAGCAGCGATAGTCTAACATTGGCACAAATGTGCATCAATGATCAAATTCTGCTTGAATTGTGCAAAATGTGTACACTTGAAGTGCCGTAAAATCTTGTGTTTTTTTTTTTTTTTTCGCATTCCCTGTGTTCTGTATGGTTGTTGGATTTGCTGTGATAATTATGACAATTTGCTGTGGATTTCATGTCGTACTGGTGAAGGTTTGACTTAGTTTTTTTAAGTATCAGTTTGAGCACGGTTTAAAAAGTACCAATTTGGCACCAGTATGGGATAATATGTAAACGATACCCCACCCAAGTTTCTACTGTCTTCTCATGTCAAATGTGAGTGACAGTTGACTTTTCAGTCTTTAGAAAACAGGAGGATGATGGACATTTAGACATGCCTGACAGGTTATCACCGCCCACAGCACTGTATCAGTGCGGGATTAACCATGATTGGCTACTCATTATGGCCCATGTGGTGCTCAAATGCTTTTTCTAAAAGATTTTTGCAGACCTAGAGTTGCCAATTAACAGCTGCAACCAACTGTGTACCGATATCAGTATTTGCAAACCTTTCGTTGAATGAACGTGAGGCTCGTTTGTAGCTTTTACGTGCTGTCACTACTGGAAACAAAACCTCAGCAGTCACTCAGAGATGGAAAATTGTCTTCAGTCTGCTTAATGGAAGCCACATCAGCACACAGCCCAAACCGCTGGTGGGCTAACTACACAGACATGCTGGCAGCTCGCAAATACAAATTGATACAAATAAAACACATCTGTCATTATTTTGTCTTTTATTAAATGGAAATTAAGAGATTGAAGAGACTGAGACGGTCGAAGAAAAACAACTTTACATGGAAATTAAGAGGCATACTGACACCTTTAAAAAAAAAAACATTCAGTTTAACTTCTATGTTTCCACACCGGAAAGACTGAAGCTTTCAATGTTAGGGGGGAAAGTAGGACACTTTCTTACGACGGTGGGGGAAAAAGCATGCGTGGTGTATACATATAATGCACTGTGCAAAGACGGTCTGCAGTCACCGGTCACAAGTCACTTCAGTCCATTGAGATTCCTCTATGCCATTTTAGTCTTGCCAGTTAAGCGCCTTTTGAGTTTCTGTTCAGTACATGTAAAGGATTTTTTCTCTCTTCTGGCATCTCTATCTCATCACTGTCATTCTCCATCCAGTCACGCTCATTACTTTCTTGCTGAGAATTACAGTACATAAAACGACCGATGCCTCCCTTATGCTGTGGATCTAAACACTCATATAATTTGTTCAGTCAAAGAAAATAGAAATTTAGTATGATACCAATGGATAACGTTAACTATTTTATTATGGTGCTTATTTTCATTCATGTTATGGAGCAACTGGCTTGTAAAATGGATTTATACATGAGATTTGATTTGGAGTGGGTCCTCGCACATTGGCGATTCAGCATTCATGGCCCTGCACATTTGCAGATTTTTGTGTTTTTTTATGGAGTTTTTTCACCAAAAATAGGCCATTTTTTCCACAGAAAACAAGTCAGTAAGAACTTATAAATAAGTGATATTCCAGATGGAACGTATAACATACATGGACCACGGTTGACATTTCGCATTTTGTTCAGCGGTCCTTGAAGTTGTCCTTGTAGTTGCTGCAAGATTTCTTTAGGTACTGTATACGAAATATGTTCCGAGTGTCATCTGCAATCTTCCTCTTTAACTGGCATAATTGGCCATTTCCTGTTTTTATGTGACTTGTTCAGATGGCATACACCTAGTCTCTGTTTTCCAACAACATTTGCAAAAATGACTGTTGTAACTCATTGATTACATTGATAATGCTCCACTTCTCTCTTCAACTGCCATTGCTCACTTATGAGGAAGCTAATCGGTCAATTAGAGTTGTGGTTGCTCACTGAGTTGCTCAACCCCGTCGAAGAGAAGACGGTGTCGTGACTACACGGAAGCATAAACTGGGCTTCTTTCATGCCAGCATCTCCAAGTCTTCAATAACACCACAAAACGTCGCTAGATTTGTCGGCAGTCGGTATCAACGTAAAGGGGGAGACTTTGACGCTTATTAAATATTTGAAAATTTAGATATTGATGCTACGAGATGACTTTTAGTGATAGAGGAATATTACTTCACCGTCGGAACGGCTAAGTGTTAGCTTTCGAGATAATCAAAGTTTGCCGCATTCGTCTCTTGTCATGAAGTCATTCATGACATATGCTGATCTCGAACTGGTCATTTTTGCCTTTTTAAGGGCTTGTGGTTTGAATTGTCTACTCTTTTACTAAAATCCATTTATGGCTGATGTTCTAGTTACAATGACATGGTGGTTAATGATGTTGAGCAGTCACCATAGCAACACAAACACAACCCAGCATCCCCCAGGGGGTGCTGAGTTTAACAATGTTTTAAAAAATGGTCTCACTTACCTCTTTACAGCCAGGTGGGGGCACTGTTCTGCCAGTAGCTGCTTTTTTTTAAAGGTAAAGCTATATTATAAGTAGGGGTGTAACGATTTGTTGTAATAACAATTCGATTCGCATCACGATTCGTGGTTGCCGATACGATTCAAGGATGATACTGGTTCATTTAGAACAATACGATCCGAAACGATTCAGTAGCTTTAAATCGATTTAGTAACTTTTCAGCCACAAATTCAACCAGTCTGACTGTGAAATAAATACCTGGATACTGGATAGTGCGGTGAAGTTTTCTAGATTCCCGTTGTTTTTTGTAAAGGAATCGGGTATAAATTAATTACGGATATAAACAAACAAGTCAACAACCTTTCATAATCGTTGTTGTTAATTTTAATACAAAGTATATTACAATAAATCCAATATGAAACGTGGCGATGGCATCACAGACAGACTGAGTCGAGTGTAGCGTCCGAGGTGTAGGGCGCCTCGAGTCAATATCTGTACGGGACAAAAACTCATGAACTCGTGCTCTTTGGACAGGACGCCTCGGCTCCAACCAACAACACTGTAACCCTTGGCAACCACAACAGTCGCCTTTACATGACGTCATCCGTGCGTCCACCTCTCCAGGCATGAATAATCAATTTGCCCCAAATCAAACTGTTACACGAGTTTAAGGTCTTATAAGTGCTAAAAAAAACACACATACATAAAGCCTGCCGTGCTTAAATCCAATGCTTCTTTTCCTAGTATCGATTCAATAGATTGATTACCTTTTAAACGATGTTAGATCAATATATCTCGTCTTGAATGGAAACTTTGCTGGACACAGATCGGTATAGTTCATCACAGGAATATAAATCGATGCATCGACGTATCGATGAATGGTTACACCCCTAATTATATATACTATACACAGCCTGTGGTAATGTTTTATTGTAGCAGATGGTCCTGGGCAATGTCAAATCTAAATATGTATGATCATTTTCCTCAAAACATGATCATTTTAAGCGGCTGGTACGCTAATTTGCCATTTCCCATCTGGCAACACTGCTCCAGACCGGTCGTCAGTCAGTCACACAGCATATATTTTTATGTTAGCATGAAAGAACAATAGAAGGGCACGTGTAAACCTGTTATGACGTGCTGAGCGAAAATAAATTGTTTTTGTGACATTCATAAATCATCATCATGAACTGTAACAACATGTAACTGATACTTATGTGAACTGTTTGTATGCGTGCGTGTGTTTGCGTGCGTGGGAGCTGTGATGCAGCATATAAAACAGGACGGGAATATGTGTGAACACAGTTTGTGTCAACGTGTCAGAATGCTCCACTGAATGCGTTGATCTTGCAATGCATGACACCACACATACATAACACATTCCATCTTTTACCTTTGTCAGTTACTTTTATTACGCTGTAAGTTTGTGCGAGTGCGAGTGCGTGTGCGTGTGTGGGCATGGACCCAGTTGAAGTTTTGCCATGCGCACACACAAGTGGTGTAAGGGTACAGACACAAAGAAGGACTTAGATGTGCACAGGTAGAAATCCATCACTTCAGACACAAAGACATTAGGATGCACACGCTAATTCATATTCCCGCTGCAGACACAAAGAAAGAAAGAGTCCTGCAGGCTCAGTGAAACAAAGGCGGAGGCACGCACAGACACAAAGCAAATGCATACATAATATTAAAACAGAGACGGAGAAACAGCATGGCAGACGGCGGGGACCTGGCAGCACGCAGTAGAGGCACAGCCACTTCTGGAGTACTCAGGTTGTCCAACAAAGACCAATACGATCTTCATGTTGCGTAAATCCTCATGCAACACTCCACTGTGAATGCATCTTACAAAAGGACAATGTTGGCTTTTGCATAATACATGACGCGTTCAAAACACAGCACAGCAGGTGGAGACGCAAAAGGCAAATTACGCACATGAGCACACACCTAAGAGCTCGGGTGCTCACAGGGACACAAGTCAGCATGGTCATCAAAACACTTGCATGCATGCACACTATTTAACAATCCACTTAAGGTAACCATAGTTAGTATGACTCTGGGGTGCAGAAAAATATCCACGGTGAAACCCGCTTATGTCGACGTCAGCCAGTCGGAGGGTTGTTGACATAAGGAGACACAAGGAGAATGGGCGATTTATTTTATTATTTTGTTGTGAGATGATTTACACAGTGAAACTCTGGTTTTTGTCATTAATCCGTTCCAAAAAGTTAGACAAATGGTTAGGCCCTATACCAGGGGTCCAAAAGTGTGGTCCGGGTCGGGCATTCGCGGCTAGTGGCTGTTTTTAAAAGTGGGATTCTAACAAAAAAAAAAGTCACAATATTACAAGAATAAACTCGTAACGTTAGGAGGAAAAATCTTCTTCTTTTCCTTTTGGCTTTTCCCTTCAGGGGTCGCCACAGCGAATCAATTGCCTCCATCTAACCCTGTCTTCTGCATCGTCTTCTCTCACAACAACTACCTTCATGTCCTCTTTCACTACATCCATAAGCCTCCTCTTTGGTCTTCCTCTAGGCCAGGGGTCACCAACGTGGTGCCCGCGGGCACCAGGTAGCCCCCCACGACCACATGAGGTGCCCGCAAGCCTGCTTTTCATTCAGGTTTTCAGTTAATAATGAAAGAACAGTAGAAAGAAATACATTCTGAAATACTAAATGTGAGTTGTGGACACCAGCATTTTGTTCATGTTCTGGTAAAACAAGCATATTCGCTTTGTTTGGGTTTAAAATAAGCTCTGAAAATAAATGTTACAAAAATGAGTAGCTCTTGGCCATTTTCATTTTGTAAAAGTAGCTCTCACAAGGAAAAACGTTGGTGACCCCTGATCTAGGCCTCATTAGGAGGAAAAATAATGTCATTTTAATAGCACAGAGTTGAAATATTAATAAAAAAATATGTAATTTTAAAAAAAAGTAATATTATGAGAAACAAAACAAAATGAAGTTGTAATTTTTGAATATGAGGTCGGGGGTAAAGTTATAATATCATGAGCATAAAGTCAGAATATTATAAGAATAAAGTCATAATATTACAGAAAAAAAATTGAGGAGTTTATTTAAGAAGAAAGTTGAAATATTAGGAGGGAAAAAAAACAACAGCAAGAATGGGAAAAAAGAACAAAGACCGAAGTTCACACTAATAATACGCTTTTTCACCTACAGTATATCACATAGCTGAGATGCAGCATTTTTGAAACACTGTATATCGAACGTCTTAGCATATCTGCATGTGTTGGTTTACAAAATATCAAAGCGGCTCTTGCTTCCTTTCATTTTTCAGTATGGGGCTGTCGGTGGACAAGTTTGGACACTCCTGCCCAAGACGGACCAAGACTATATGAACCTGCTTTCATGGATGACTAAGAAAATTTACAAAATATTCACATTTGAGAGGCTGCAATCAGAGGATATTTACATTTTTAAATAAAAAAATGATTTATTGAATACCAACATAGTGGTTGATTAATTGGATAATGGATGAATCAACATTGGTGAATTGTTGCAGGTCTAGAAATGACTCCCTTGGGTCTCAAATCCGATGTCGACCAAAGCGGTCGACCATGTATGTCTATGTTGACTTAAGTGGGCACTTCTTCGTAATAAGATGACAACGTTGGACCAGTACTTCATGAGTTGGTCCTCATAGACGGGTTGTCGACATAAGCGGTTCCACTGCATTACTAAATTCTATTACTATTTCCCACATTTAGTACATGAATACACAGACAGACCCCAGAGGAACATGCAACCCCACCCCTCCGTTACCCATCAAAGCATCAGGGGGACGCTTTGTGAAGAGCACACACTACACCCACACACGTCCTTTACGCACACATTCACATCGGCTAAATGAATTTCAAAATCAATTAATTAAAAAGCACGTTTCTTTTCCCCAAGGGAGTGAAAGACAAATTTAAGAAATTTAATCCCGGTACACATTTAGAGCTGTTCAGCAGCAGAAATATGAATAGATGGGATGAATAGAGGGGGAGAGGGCGGAGAATTGGCGGTCAATGACTCTTAAAGAGGGAAGAGATTTAACTCAGTTGATTCAATTTGATAAGATTCTGCTTCCTCTGAATGTATGTCATTTCTATCTATAGAAAGAGGAGAGAAATGATCAGCACAGACAATGAGCAAGATGGAAAAAGACACAAAGCTTTGTGTGTGTTTAATGGAGACTCATCCCCATCTCTTCCTCATTGTCTCTTCCGATTAGTTTCAGGCCTTTTTTTAAGAGGAGTGCTATTGATTATTTGACACGGACACACAAAAGGGGCTAAGTGTGTGTGTCTGCGTGTGTGTAGTTGTGCGTTCTCTGCAGCTGGCCTGACCTCAGGCTAAAAATCATAATAAAGAGAGTGCCTTTCTTTCTTACCTTAATAGAGACTTTACCTAATAAGTACAAAAACATGGCATGGTGAACTGTTCCAGATGCCACACCTGCGTTTGGGATAAGAATACAGAGTGTGAGTGTGTGTTCCTGCAAAGACAGGCTCCATGTTCATTGCTGGGATGTTATATTTTTCCCGACATATCATCTTTTATGAGCTGGAAAATATGAAAGACACAAGACAAATATATTAAAATGTTGTTAGAATGAAAAAAGTAAGTACCGTCGACGGTAGCCCCTGCCCAAGAATGTGAAGTTAATTTAATTTTAATTGTCTTTTTTTATGTAGCACCAGATCAAAACAGAAGTAATTTAAACATCAATTGCGACCCTTTTGTAAAAAGGCTAAACAAATGTGATACATACAGTATTTAAAGAGAAATCTTTTATTAGTTAATATCAACATTTCTTGTTACATTAATCCTTTTGTTCTGTTTTCCCTATTTTTGCTGTTTTTTAAAATTTTATTTTATGTCATTGCGGCTCACTATTATTAATTTGGACCGCCACAGAAGGATTTGGTGCTATCTTTTATTTTATTACTTCAGATTCTGCAGTGATCATCTCACTCCTGCTCTCAATCACATAATAATGACTGGCTTGTCGTTAAAACTCCGTCCAGTAGACGCCATCGTGACTCTGCATAGTCAGAGGCACAAACGGCCAGACGGTCAACAAACAGAACAACAGTCTTTCTTATGATGCGAAACAAAACATAATAGCAAGGCATGCTGGGTACTCCAGGAACATGACAGATTAGCATGTGTGAAATAGAGAATGAGAGAAAATTCTAGCAATGTTGAAAGTTGATGCCGTAATAGTTGAATGCCGGTTGTCTCTTATCTTGGTTTGTCAGAGCGTCTGTCTGGGCACGCTGACTGTCTCTAGGACTGGAACAAACCTGGCAACTTGTCCCCACCCAAGCAGCCTGCATATTGTCCCTCATCTCTGTCTTGCTTCACTTTTTATCGCCCCACTGTCATCAGTGTGGCTTCATCCCACTGAGCATCTTGTGTCTCTCTGTTTATTTTTCTCCCTCTATCTGTCTCCTCAGACAGTCCCTCATCTTGCTGAGAGCAGTGGACTGGAAAAGAGCAGCAGGAGACCGCAACCAGCCGGGGTCAAAGGTGAGTCTGTTGTGAAATAAGGGCCCAAAGACACAGTCTGTCTTCCAGCCAATCCTCCCTCTCCCCGCCACACCAGCCAGATTACCACCTCAACACCAGCGTTTTTATAGGTGCAGCTGCTGATACAGCTGGACTCAGGAGAGGCACTAGCACTGGACTCAAGGTGAGGCCACTGTGAAGTAAACTGTTGGTTAACCCATAGGTTAAATAAGCCTTAAATTGAAGAATTGCTTCTTGTGTCTCCAAGTCAGTTTGAAATGTATTTGAATTTAAAAGCCTTGGTGACTAATTTGGATTTAGGAGTAATGTACAAACAGGAGCAAAACGGTTTTGTTCGAGGCTTTTGTGAGCAATGTGATTGAGGACATTTATTCATCCATCCATCCAATTTCTATACCGCTTCTCCTCATTAGGGTCGCGGGGGTATGCTGAAGCCTATCCCAGCTGGCTTCGGGCGACAGGCGTGGTACACCCTGGACTGGTCACCAGCCAATCGCATGGATATCCTTTAAGATAGAGCTAATGCTGATTTGAAGTCAATCACAGTCAATCTTTACAGTCGTCTTTAAATAGATAATTAATGTTCGACTTCCTGATTTTCGGGGAAAAAAAGATCACAAACTTAAAAAAAAAAAGACCTGTTAGTGCAAGAATGCAACAAGTGTCTTATGCTGTGTGGGAGAATACAGTGTGTGCCTGGGCAGCAACACGAAGGAAGAATCAAACTGCTTATTAGTTAACTTTTTGCACTTCATTATGTCTCCCAAGCAGCCGCGCACCAACGAAAAGGAAAGCCATTAATATGAAAGTAAAAATAAATGTCATAAAAAGCTACAAGAGTAAATAACTCCCACAATAAACACGGGCAAGGAGACACTCTTTTGGTCCCAACCAGTCGACTGTTGCGATCATCATTAAAGATGAAGATTATTGAACGCTAATGAATACTAGTGGGGTCATGGATCCATATGCTGTTAAAAGGAGATCTGAGAGGAGAAGAGGAGGTGATCCTTCAAGACTAGCCTGGGACATTATTTTAAGAAGGTAGTACAAGTAAGGAGTTATTCTTTTTATTACATTTCATGATTGTAATTAAGCGTTTTATTGGTGTATTTTATATGTACTTTATGTGTTCGGTGTACAGTGGGAGTGACTTCAATATATTATTAATTGAGTACGAAAAGCAAAACAGAACTATTTGCGTGCACGAGGCAGCGTGATACATAGGTGGAAGAACACATACTCGCGTGTTGCTTCACCGAGGAAGGACAACACCACTGGCAGTGCGCCAAAGAAAAGGAAAGTGAAAAGTGAAGTGAAATTAGACATTATATCAATGCTCAGAAAGTGGAGATTTGATGATCTACGTTGGCTGCATGTCTAAGCTGCTCAGACGCCGCAACCATCTTTGTCCTTGAACATATGAAAAGATCTCCTATGAAATGGAAAGTGATAACATAACCAAGCAGCATAGTGGTCTCATTATTGAGACTTCCTCCACCTAATAAGTCTCCCCCCCTTGCAACGCCCCTTACAGTGTGCAAGACACCACAGGGCGTTGCTTTCTGCATTGCATCCATAGAATTGTGGCCAATACATGACGCAATCAGAATGGTGAGGTAGTTGCACCATCAACAAAAACCAGCAGCTTGTTTAGATCTGGTAGTTGAGTCTGTATCTATTTTTGTGAAGCAAAAAGAAATGTATCATAAATCTCAAAGGCAATAACAGGTTCAAGTCACTTGTCATACCCTCTCTCTGTCACACTTAACTGGTTCCAGAACCAACTGTGATAAGTGAATTTCCACAAAGTAGGATTCCTGAGTTATAAATGGAATGTTTTTGGAGTTAGAGCATAGACAACCTGTTTACAACCTTCTCAATACGGTTTTGAACATCATCAGAGCCCTCTAGACATGAAATAACACCGCTATAGTCACCTTTACACCTGTGTTATCCAAGAGAGTAGACACAATAAGAGTAAATAAGCTATTTAAGACAAAAAAATACGCATTCTCATGTGTGTTGCTATAAATGTGTTTCCCAGGGTAGCTGAGCGAGTGGAGGACAGGAAGTGACGTTGGGGCTTCAGAATTCAGAATCATTTAAGCTTGGCGTAGGTCACAGTAGCCCGTGTTTTTATTCAGGATTATTGTGCCTGTTGTGAGATAATTCAAAACTGCAATAAAAACCTGTTGTTCCAGCGTCTCACCGAACATTACAGCAGCATTACTGACACCTATTGCAATATTACTATATAGCCTCAACGTCTTTGAATGCGTCTTCTGAATGCGTCTTCTGAATGCCTTATATTTGTGTTTTAGTTAGTTTAGCATTTTTTATTCTTGAAAATGCTTCATTTAAATATAAAAAAAGAAAATATAACATTTTGTTAAATATGCACGCTTTGACCAATAATAGTCTGTATTCAACCACAAAATAGCATGATTTATTAATTAATATACTATTTTAAAACGTGATAGAGTGAAGCCGTGAAATTCAAAGCGCAAAGTGGAACGAAAGTATTAGCATCCATGAGACATCGTACCTCACCTCCCTATATCATTCTACAAATCTTGTAGTTCTTTATCAAGAGATATACACCAAAAAGGAGTTTGGATGATGAAAATGCACTTGACACAATCCTTTTTAATGATTTTTCAGGAAGAAGACTTGATATTGACTTCAAAGGTAGAAATGATAATTTAGCTTGAAGAAACGCATGCACACCACATGTGTATTTAGGCTTAGGTGGTCCTTAAACTTTCTCCAGACAAACAAAAAGTGTTTCTCTCACCTTCCCAAAGCTAAGCTACGCCCACACACTAGAAGCTCTAATACAGCTGCCATGGAGGGGCCCTCCTGCTGCTGATAAGCCCGCATGGGCCCCTGTGCAGCGCCTACCCTGGAGAGAGGCCATTAGCCTGGCTGCAGCTCCTTCCTGGATAAGCTGCAGCTTACTAGTCTGCCAGCCACAGGGCAACCTTTTATTGTCTTTTCCAAACTTTACGAGGCGATACCATGGGAGAAAGCTTCTATGCTGAGTCGAGTCTGCATGACAGTATGTGGGTGTGCTCAACCAGCGCGCTACTGCCACTTCCTGCCCACTAACGGCCAGTCCCGCAGTCGGGAGGGTGAGCTCGGTTGGACCAGAACAATGCCAAAAAAGGCCGTCATAAAAACAAAATACCACGCTCTGGTTAGCACAAGGAATACACACACACACACACACACGCACACACATAATCTCAGCCTCTCTGGTAGCCTGTACTTATCTGTATGCATTATCTAGAAAACAATGCATGGGCTGAATATGCAAAAGGTACACAAAAATACACACAGACATGCAGTACAAAGAAATAATTTAGCATGCCACCGCCACCAAAATTATAAGAAGAAAACAATACAGTGAAAACATCTGCTGATTCAGAGCAAACAAAACAACATAGAGTCACTGGGCTCTGAAAACATATTAAATACCTTCCACGGTGCCCCTGAAACACAGTTGGCTCATGTACAGGATTTTTTGCTGAGCATTCTATCGTCTCTCCCCAATTGGGGTTTACATTTTCAGTCAAAACCATGATCAGATAGACCCAGCAAATGCAATAAAACAAGTAGCATGAAAACCCAATAGGTAAAAAAGGGTAGCGACATAGTGGTTAACATGGACGGATGCCATTGTATAGAGATTGTAATATAAGCACAGCAATATTACTGTAGTCAAGTCCATTAACAGGAATGGTTTTTTTTGTTTTTTTCCTGCAAGATAATTCTGCATGGCAAATTTGAATATATGGTGATGTGCATGAAGTGACTCGGAACAGTAGTGCATGTTAAATGACCAATGCTGCCAAAAATTATGGTTTGTTGAGAGTCAAATAAAAGCAAATACTATCATCGTCAGCCTTTTTTTTTAGATTTGGAATGCTTTGTGGTTGGACCTCGTAACCTCACAGTGGGATATTTCCAACTCCTGTGCCCGTCTTGAATGCAACAATTCTACAAATGAGGACAGCGCAATTCGGATCACTCTGAGGCATTCGCTTTCCGAGTTGTATTATTGCATCATGTATTTTGTTCCTCCTCAAGTGTGTTTTTCAGTGAAAATGTAGAGCAGGCGGCCTAGTCAGAGACTCCGCCTGGTAAATGATCTTGTAATTATGCCCCCCAGCCGCTCCTTAGTCATACAGTGAAGCATATACAGGACATACAGACACTCGACAGTGTGAACAGTACATTGCCTGAAGACAATGAAAGTCACACCATGTCAACTTGGCGATGCGAAAGCTGATGAAATGACCACCTGGCTCGAGTTTTATAGCGTCACACTTTTTTAGAGAACATTAGGGACAGACATGAATTGGCACCTTAATAGGTGCTCACGTCTTAAAGGTCACAGACTTTCTGCTCTTCCCTTGGTGAGCAAAATGCGAATTTAACCTTTAGAGATGCTCTACATCCTTGGATAAGAGTATAATGATACATGTATTCAGATTTTGCAGTGGCGTACCGATTTCCCACTCGCTACACATTAAAAGTGAGGGACGGGAAGTGTACATTCGGCAGAGATGCGGACAAAAACGGGGCAGCCCAGGCTAGCGGGAGTCATGACCACCAAGAAAATAGAGCTTGAACCCCTTTTCAGTTGTTACTGTTGCAACACAAAGCTTATATAGCTTATAATACGGTACAGTAGAGCCCCGCTTTTCGTTGGGGTTACCTACCACGACTACCAGTGAATGGCAAAAATCTGCGAGTGCATGATGGCCATAAAAACACATGGCTCACTCCTCTCAATACACACCCTCCAGCTATCTTGACATAGACATTCCCCTCTGATTTCAGATCAACATTTGCAATAAAAGTGACTGTTGACATTATTAGATTATATTCAGCTCCTCAACCCTCCCTTTTTCTCCCCAATTGCCATTGCTTACTCACAACACAATCCAGACTTAAGCCCTAAATAAACCTAAATAAACCTAACACACTTATTCAATACATTTTAAGTTGTAGGAATGGGTCTGATCCCATCCAGTATCGTAATTTAAGGACAAGCATTTTGCCAATACCACCTGTGGAGACATCCGAACCAGCTGTTATCCCTGCCGGCTATCTGCTAGCTGGCTGCAAAATGTATTGGAGTCCGCTACAGCCAGGACAGCGCAGTCGCTTCTCTGACTTACCAAACCAAGCCTCAATGGCGGAAAATAAACTAAACTTCTCACAATGAACATTATCACTGGAAGATGACGAGGAATAGAAAAGCTAAGACGGAGAAGCCATGCTAACACTAAGCTATCTTGAATGTAAAGCAGCAAAAACAATAGAATAAGTGCTCAGTGCACATTCGTAGACATCTGGCTGGAACTGTGTTACAGCAGAGACCAACTATAAAATAAAATAAGTAAATTAGCAGATTAATAAGAGTCTAGAGAGAGAATAACACAACAGCTCCAGACGCAAACTACATTGTGAACCGTCCTGTCCGAAAAACAGAAATGATGCAATACGTTACCGCCACTGTTGCCACCTCCTCAGTAAGAAAAGTAGCTATTGGCTGTCCTAGAAGTCGCTAGATGATGTCATCGGCTAATCTGCATATTATTTGCATATGACATTGTAACACGCTGTAGGAAAAAAGCATAACCTTGTAGCAGAGACAGTGTAATAATTACATGCGGACTTTTCTCCACCTTTTATCTTGCAGTTAGGACTACTTGTTTAATTTATCACACAACGTTCTTCCATCACACTTTCTGACACACTGACAGGTAAGTGATGGAGTCCGAATGAGGCTTCAGTGTAATGAGTAGTAATTTAATGAAGATTAAAAAACATTTATGTTTTAGATCCTGTTCTGAAAGGGATTGAGATCCACCTCGGCAGCATCGCGCCTCGCGCATGCGTGATTCATGGATGCGTAGGGCTCCACTATGCTCTCAGTGTGCCGTGGAAGCTTACTGTGCACTGACGGCTTGTGGTTGCTTTGTCCCCAAATATCTAAGAGGGTTTGGAATGTAGGCAGATTTAGCGACAAAGTAGCCAAGTTGGCAACACGGGTTACCGCATGGTTCAGCAGCCAAAGGGGGAGCCATTGTAACCTGCACCCCGTTTTGAAATGCTTCTATTATAATTTATATGCCAAAGAATATATTGTGATATATATCCTCTAGTTATGGCAAGAGACTGCAATATATATGACAATGCGAATTTTAGTCCATATCGCCCATCCCTTTTTAATTGCAGATATCCATATTCAAATATCGGGATCGCATTGGAAGTGAAAAAATGTGGATGAGTACATCCCTATTATAAAATGTATAGGTACTCACGATGAACAGATGGACGGAATTGGAGTCACAGTGCAGCCAGTCACAGCACAGTCACATTTTTTTAACCAAAAAGCTGTGAAATTGCGGGGTTGAATCGCAAATGTGTGGGGTTTCACTGGATATTGACCTACGTTGGATTGGCTTTAACATCTTTAATGGACAATATGTATCAAAGTGGCCCCCTTGCTATATAGAATTTTGTTTATTGGAGAATGACTGGCTTCATTTTAAAAACTCTTCAAACAAAAGCTAAGTGGTTTTATTTATTTATTTATTTTTTCCCTTACTGTACTGAAAAATTAACTGAACTGTGGCCTTAAAACTGAGGTATGCACTGAACCGTTGTTAAGGCATACCGTTACACGCTTAATCTTTGAGGATGCATACTATAACGATAGTGAGGCAGAGTGATGGGGTATTGCTTCAAGAATACAGAGGGAAGGAAGACCCGGGAGCAGATGGCCAAAATCAGTGGTCAGCTGGTAAGAAACACAAAGATCAGGCTTTTCCTCCACCTCCATCCAACCATTCATACATTATGCAGAAGAGGTGCAGCCGCTCAAAGCATCGTCTCTGCTTCTTCTGGAGGTCCACATCACCATCCAGCTGTGTCTAACAACAGTGAGACAATAGGATTGTGACTTGACTATTGTGGCCATTTTTAAATTATGCATCCTGACAGCTCAGAAGCAATTTATCCCATAAAATGTTCAAATTAGGGAAATATTTGGTTCATCCAAGTGTACTTGCTCGTCTTATTTGCCCGGAGGAACATGAGTGTGCACCATATTGCATTTGCACCCGTCTGATTTTCCTGGAAAGCAGTCCCCCCTCAAGGCTTATTTATTTATTTATTTATTTATTGGCCCAAGGGGAAGGCTGCATCATGCGTAACGAGTCGCAAATATTTATCACGGCCACATGTTCTATACTGGGAAATGACAACAGCCTTTTTGAAGAAGATACAGACAAGGCTTTGTTTAATTGAACTGAATTGATTAGCTCCTTCTGGGACATTTGGAGCACGAGCAGTGCAATTAGAGTCAGCGCACGGATTACACAGCTTCACTCCAGCACACTTTTTCACTCCAAATACGCTGAACATGCACTTGTCTGATCAATTAAATTGGAGCTCTGTAAGTGCTAAGTGCTTACTCTCTGGCACTGCAGAAATGACCCCTTGATGCCACCTGAAGTGAGCTCAAACAAGTGACTAAGAGGAATATGTTGCCATTAGTAGGAGCGGGAGGAGGAGAGAGAAAAAGAGATCAAAGGGAAGGGTAAGTTGCAAGAGGAGCAAAAGCTTCGTGTCTCGGAACAACTGCAATCACAACCCCTGCCAAAACCCTCGGGATCCATCCAGCGGCCTGACAGAAACGTCTCAACAGGCGTTTAAAGTGCTCAGAGCTGACTGGAGGTTGCGCAGTGTGCACGTGAGGCAGAGTGATTCAGCTTTTTATTGTATTTGTGTCATCTTTTTTATTGTATCTTTATTGCATCATTTTCTGTAAACATATGATGCAGCACAGATTAGATTACCTTGTACCAGTGAAATGTTGAATGATCCTGATTTCTCGTATTATATTTCTCCTGTTTTTGTAACTTACAGGAAGTCCTGGGTCTGTGTACCATTTCCGTCCCTACTACGGATTTTGCAAGTCGAGTTTTAGGGGCTATCCACACAAAAACGTTTTCAGGTCAAAACAGCAAAATATTTTATCGTTTCAGCCTCTCATCCCCACGGGAACGGCGTTATGCGTGACCTGAAACTGTATTTTTGGAAACGCCGTCCAGAGTGGGAAAATCTGAAAAAAACGGCTTGTCGTTGCCGTGTATATCGGCAATACGAGAACAATGACATCACAGACCCACCGCCGCCTCGTCGCCGTCATGTGGCCAGAAGTGAGTTTTGACGACAAACCAACATAATATCGGAATATTTCGACGGACATGACTCACTCCAGTCGACAGTCTCCTCATATTTTGTTGTCGTATACTCCATAATGACTTGCAGAAGTAATTCCACTTCTCGTAAGTCTTTCTTCTTCTATGGTTTGGTGTGTCACGTGGTTCCACCCGTGTGTTTGTTCACAGCGCCACACGTAGGTGTGCCTTGTGTATTACATCATTTTTACTCAGTGATTCGTTCCCGTCTGGATGCAACTACTGTATATACTAATCTAAGTCCTTCACACTGTATACAAAACACATGAAGGACATATTAAAATACAGAAAAAAAATCAACACAGGAATTGAATGAAACGGATTGAATGAAAAAAAGAGAACAACTTCTTAATTTTATCCCTGTGGTTGTCTTGCAAGGGAGGGAGAGACGGGCTTACTGGGAGGATGAAGTCTCAAAAATGAGACCACAGTGCTGCTTAATTTTCACTGTCAATTTCATTGAAGCAGATCCTTTCAAATGTTCAAAAATTGATATTTTTTCTTGATAGTGCTTGCAGCATTTGAGCGGCTTTCTCCACTTTATTTTACAATATCTAACTTCACTTTTCACTTTCAATTTCCTTTTCTTTGACATAATGACTAAAAAACTCTGTCTACGTATTCTTCTATCGCGTGCACATAACTAGTTCTCGTTTTTGTTCGGTGCAGTACAGTAGAGCACCGCCTTTTGCAGTAGTTATGATCCAGGACTACCAGCGAATGGCGAAAGCGAAAGTAATTGATACGCCTTGTAACGGCTATTTCTTTTCTTTAGCTTTTCTTCCTGGTTCTTTGGACCGCGCTGCAATCAGAGAGTCAATCATCACACAATTTTAAAGGTTTTCTAATTGTATGAAAAAATAAAAGCAATATATTTGATTACAGCGCTGGACTCTTACCATCAACGAGGATGATCAAAAAACGAGCCTAGAATGAGAGTACACAGAGTATATATTGCAGTTGCCGCACTCCCCTCGAAAGTTAAGCTTGTGTGCCTCGAAAGTGAGAGTTAAGGTGGTGTGAGTGAGAACAATGTATCTATTGTGTGTCTCCCAGTCATTTTCCATATATCATATCTTAAGTGTAACTCTGATCCTGCTATTTGAGAGTCAGTGTGTGTGTGTGTGTGTGTCCTGAAAGCCCCTATGAGACGTTATTAGACTGACAATGCACTGAGCTATTAGACTGTATAATATCTAACAGCCTTTAAAAATGTCTATTTTTGACACACGGTTTGGTCGTACTCTCCTCCGTCTCTCTTCAATATGCCTCACACACTTATTAAACACATGTACTGTAGATACTCACCACTAATGAGCACGCGAACAACATTAAAGCACAGAGGTGTCTCATCGATCAAAAATCTACAGCGGTGGTATCGGCAATTTCCGATACGTGAATTACACAGGTATCGGCCACATCTGCAGTACTCACTAATGAATGATGATGACCGATGTACAGATTGAACCAGAGTCAGGCAAATATGTTCAAGGACCACCAAACAAAGCCTGACTAAAAAACATAATCAATGAGGCATAAAGACATAAATATAAAAATTGTCTGCTTTTTTTTAACATGTATGCCAGGGGTCACCAACGTGGTGCCCGCGGGCACCAGGTAGCCCCCCACGACCACATGAGGTGCCCGCAAGCCTGCTTTTCATTCAGGTTTTCAGTTAATAATGAAAGAACAGTAGAAAGAAATGCATTCTGAAATACAAAGTGTGAGTTGTGGACACCAGTATTTTGTTAATGTTCTGGTAAAACAAGCATATTCGCTTTGTTTGGGTTTAAAATAAGCTCTGAAAATAAATGTTACAAAAATGAGTAGCTCTTGGCCATTTTCATTTTGTAAAAGTAGCTCTCACAAGGAAAAACGTTGGTGACCCCTGATGTATGCTGTACATTTTACCTGTATTATCACGTATTTATAAATTATTAGCAACTTATGATATGAGATGTGTTTTATGCGGAAAAGCGGCCTACTTGGATAAAAAAAAAAACTAACTAAAAATTACTTTTTGATAAAAAATTCACATATTTGCAGGTTTGTGAATGCTGACTCTCGAATGCGCAGGAATCCTCTGTATTAATAATTAATAATGAGCGATACGAGAACATACCACTAACACTTCTCATTCTGTTCAAAGGGAACATTAAGATTGTATCTCACTAGATTGTGCAAAGTGAAACTAGTGAAGTGCTCAGTGAGTGAATGCACTGTCTTAATAAATGAACCCCATGTAATGAGGACCATACACCTCCACAAAGCCCGTTAGCACAACATCCATACGCACAAACTGCTTATCTTTCTCCATCTCCAAACATCAGTCTGTCCACCCTTGCCTTACCTCCTGCTGTTCCCCTCCAGTACACACAAAAACACACACACACACACACACACACTCGACCCATCTGTTCCACTCTCCAGACCTTACATCTGGCCTGATGTGAACCATAACTTCAACTCAAACACATGCAGACACTGTGAAGCGCCACAGCAAACTGAGTTGGTCGATACTGTTGATGCAGCATCAGAGCTCCTGTCAGCGTGGCAGCAAGCGCACAAAACACACAGCAGCTAAAACAAAATCTAATCTGCCTCTCAGAAAGCTTTATAAAAGGAAAGAGAAAATATAAAAGGAAAGAGAAAAGCAGACAGGATGAATCGAATCGTCAAGATCGCAAGCCTGTTGTTTTGACTGCGGGGAGCTGCTGCTGCGGCTCAGCAAAGGATGAAAGCGTTTCCAAGCGTCGAACATACGTTATCGTTAACAAATTCAGATGACTTAAAAAGTCAAATCAGGCATAAACACGGCCTGAATGGCGTATGTGTGTGATCCTGTAAGTGAAGCTTTTTTTTTTTTTTACAGTTACATCACCCAGAATCATCCCATTATCACGGGAGTTTGCTGTGCGTTGAGCAGCCCGCCATGTGACCTCCAGTATCTGTTGCGTTGACGTGATGCATGTGACACACTGATGACAATTAAACATAGAGCAGGCAGGAGACATCTGGCATAGTGGTGACGTAGCAAACATGATGCAATGTTGATCCTTTGGTATCAGAACACACGGTTTCTGTCACATTTGTGTACACAGAAAATATAAAAGCAACAAAGGCGGACGGCAGCTGGGCGATGCACATGCAAGAACACACACACACACACGAGTGAATGAATGGGGCCATTTTGATATTAACATTTCTTTGTTCAACTACAGGGAAAAGTACCATTCCACAGTCAAACCCCGGTTTTCAAACACCCGTGATTCGGTTTTTCACCCAAATTTTTCCCAGGTTGTCATACACTGTATCGGTTACTGTACAGCAAGTTCGCATAGCAAACTACAGTGGAACCTTGGTTTTCAAACGCCCCAGTTTTCATATCATTCGATTTAACCAAGATTTTGGCCCTGTTTTTCGAACATCATCTCGGTTACCACATTGCACGTAACACTCTCGTCCATTTGCCTGGTACTGTATAATTCCACGGAATCGAGCGCCCAAACAAAGCACAAAAAAAGTTGCTGGCTCAGTCTCCGTGCATTTTTTGAGTGCGAATGCTAGATTGCTATGGGGGGCAAAGAAAGTTGACGGTGCCAGCAATTTGATACAAACTGTGAGAAGCAATATTTGAATTCAGGAAAGAAGAGTTTTGTTAATATTTTTGAGCGCCTGGAACAAAATAACTGGATATACGTTGTTTCTTATGGGAAAAATTGCTTTGTTTTTTGTATGATTTGGCTCTTGTCTGACCTTTTTGGAACAAATTAATAACAAAAAATGTTAATGGCAATATTCTCAATGCCAGTTTTGCATTAAGCTGAATAATGCTGCTTTAGACTACACACTATCCATCCATCAATTTTCTTTAAAGGGGTTGCGGGCAGCTGGAGCCTATGCCAATCAACTTCAAGCAAAAGGCGGACTACAACAGGGTGGATTAAAATCAATAGCAAATCAACATTCAATAGCGCCTTTGTAAGTTCTGCACGTCGTTTACTTCAATTGTTTGTATTCCAAACTTTTTCCACCGACGGCTGTATACAGAAAAATCAAAGGATGCGAGCGGCCACTTTGATATTTTTGTATATATTTTTTTTATTTTGTAAAAAGGCTAAAAAAAAACTTCATTTCATGTCAGCGTTTTCTCTTTACGCTGTGCCTTTTAGCTCTATTTTTCCCATTTTGCTTTAATTTTATTTCTACTATACCCTTTGCTTACATGTTAGTATGATGCATGTCTGTGCTGGTTAATGTGTGTATGCATGCGTGGGTGGGTGGGTGTGCGTGTGTGTGTGTGTGTGTGTGTGTGTGTGAGAGAGAGAGAGAGAGGAACATGTGAAGTGTGTATGAGGCAAGATGGGAAGGAGGCTCGCTGTCAGGATGTGGAGTCCATTGTGTGTCCGACAATGAAGATATCAGATCTGCAGGAGTCCTATGGTGCTCTCAATGGAGGCATTAACATCTGGGGTCAGAGGGCTGCACTGTGTGTGTGTGTGTGTGTGTGCGTGCATGTGTGTGTGTGTGCGTCTGTAAACTGATTTTTTTAAAGGCTTCCCTTCCAAACTGGGAGTCATGCACAAGAGAAACTCATTTACCTACTTGGTAAAATCCTCCTTTGACCTGCCTCAATCTAACATAATCTACTGTGTGTATTCATATACAAGGGTCTTTGAACTTGATGTGACAAATTACAAGGTAAGATAACAGAATTGTGGCTGGATTATCCTCTGCTCTATCCAATCCAAATGTCCACATCTAGCTCGAGCTAACACCGAGATATTACAGTCCACTCGCTTGCCTTCAGTAACACACAAACATGACAACAGATTGTATGATTTCAAGAAATCAACAGGAAGTAGGGAGTGTGGTCTATCCCACGAGCACAAACGCCACCCACAAAACCCGTTTCACCCCTCCTGTGCTGTCTGTTAGCTAACTGGTACTGGCACCATACAGCTTGTAAAAGGAAAAAAAGGACCCCCCCCTCCTCAATTACCACTTTTTCCCCCCCTTAAAAAAAAAAAAACATTACTCTTTGCTGTTCATGTGTGGACGCCTGCCCCCACCTCAATAATTACAACAATCACTCAACTGAAGCTAATACTTTCCTCATTAAGGCAAAACACCATACGGGGAAAACAGGTCGCTGAATTATAAGAGTATAAGTGTGGCAAATTCTGACTTAGGCTACATGATCGTTAACACTGTTTGCTGATAAAAAATGTATATAACAGATTGAAAGTTGTGCAAGATGCTCCACAGATCCACACTAGTCACTTTGATACACAAATTTAATGTGGGTCTCTCCTGTAGTAAGCAAAAAAAAAACGCAAGTAATTGTTACGCCCAAAAAAATGCCTATTTTTGATACACAGCTCACTCCCCCCACTTCAAACCCTCCTGCTAGCTTGACGTTGACCTTCTCCTCCGATTTCAGTTCAACATTTGCAATAAAAGTGACTGTTGGTTTTAGATTAGATTCAGCTCCAGAGCCCTCCCCTTCTCCCTTCAATTGCCATTGGTCAGAATCCAGCGCTCAAACTCTAAATACGCCTCACACAATCATTAAACGCATTTAAAGCATGAAATGTACAGGTATTCACCACTAATGAATGATAACGTAACATGATCGATGAACAGATTCAATGTAAATTACGGTGTAGCCTTTAACCTGGTCGTCAGGCTACCACTAGACTAGGCTAGCTGCGTGTACATAATCCACTGCCTGTTGTCATTTCAGTAACGATTTACGATAATATATGAACTTGTGTTCACCTCTCTCCAAGCTTTGAGGCTGTCGAAGCTAATGCTTCCGTAGCCAAACAAACTTTTTCCTCCGAGCAAAAAACTGTGGTGCGTTCAAGGACTGCTGAACAAAGTGTGAAATCTCAATCTTGCTGAAAACAAAACATATCAGTGAAGCATAAAGACATAAACATGTAAAAAATGGTGGGCTTTCTAACAGTGGTACATGTAGTCTGTACATTTTACCACGTATTTGTACATGAATACCGATTTAGGGCGAATGAGGGGGCAAATTTTGGAGAAAAAAGGGAAAAAAAATTAATATTGGTATCACATGGACATTGGTATTACTTAAATCCAGGTGGTGACCTTTTTTGGCCAGGCAGGTATCTCATTAACAATAAATTCATTTGAACACATTTTATTAATTTGTGATCACAAGGCCCCCGGGACACCCTTTGGACACCCATGGTGTATCATATTTTCACAGGCAGGCATGTTCGGAATACCACTGCTATAAAACATGCACAAAGCATCTTAAAAGCAAGAAAGCATCTTAAAAGTTTACATCGACTTAAACTTCTCATGATTAAAATGAATTGTCAATGTTCTAGGAAGATGTCATGGTACCAGGAGTGTGAGAAAGCTACAATACTGTGTGTGTTTGTTTTTTTTTAAGTGATGCATCCCTTTCAGTTGATTCCCATCCAACTGCTCCTGACCGCAGTGCGCTTTGTTTACACTGCGCTATGAATGGGGATAAAGTTGCACCACAATGCAACCCAGAAAAAGACCATTTTTGAAACACCAAAACGATGCCGACACGTCCCAGGAAAGGGTTTTCATGGCAACAGTTGACCGGGAGACTTGGAGTCTTTGTCTACTTTGAAACCATCCATTGAATCCCACAATAAACCCCCCAAAACGCCAACAAACTTACCTTATGATGATGATTATTATTGGGATTATCACTACGATGCTGTGCGCTTTCCTCCACCGATGGAGCCAATATCCTCCCCCCTCTTCTTCTCCGTTAATCAGCGATTTTTTGGAAAGTTATAAATCAATCCACATCACCGTCAACGTCGCTCCTCTTCTCTTTTTCCTCCTCCGTTAGAAAATTGTGCAGAAAAGCTTATGATCCTGTCATTTAGTTTCTCCACGCACGGAGGAACTGGCTGAGCGCAACTCCCTCCCAAGGCTTTGTAACAGGAAACCAGAGGAGGAGGAGGAGGAGGAGGAGGAGGAGGAGGAGGAGAAAACCGGAGAGAAAAAAAAAGATTTTAGTCCACGATCTTGCAGGAGATGTCTTTTAAGAGAAGTTCCACACACGTCGGACTAGGAATGAGTGTGCAAGTGGGAATGCGGTGCTGCGTGTGCTCCTGCAGCACATCACAGCATGACTTTGGAGGATTTTTTTCTAAAGCAGACCAATAGGTCCCCGCCCATTGGCCTCTCCGAACAAGGACCCCAACACAGGCAAGGGGCCCCCAGCGACCATCAACTGCCCACCTCTATTGTGCGTGCGTGTGTGTGTGAGTGTAAAGTGAATGACCTTTTTTAGCACTGACTGCTCCTTTGTAACCGTGTTCCGAAAGCCTGATGAGCAGTTGAACAGGGGGAAACGTGGCGAGTCACGTTCTATTAAAAAATACAATACTTACATTACAGTAAATATGAAATTTGGAATAAATTAAATACAGTGGATTATTTTTTTGTTAAAAAAATAATTAGTTTTTTCTCTGAAAATAATAATAAAAATGAAAAAATACATAAATATATGATAACAATAATTACTAATCCTAATAGTAATTAATAATTACTAAACACATCTCTTTGTGGAGTTTGCATGTTATCCCCGTGCATGCGTGGGTTTTCCGTGTACCCTGCCTCTTGCCCAATGTCAGCTGTGATAGGCTCCAGCATACCCCGGTGACCCTAGTGAGGACAAGCAGTACAGAAAATGAATGAATTACCCTAAATTGGTAGGAATGAATGAATTACCCTAAATTAATTAGGTAATATTTAAATACACGATGTAAATGGTCAGATGTACAGCACAGATGTACCACTGTTAGATAGCCCACATTTTTTACATGCTTATGTCTGTATGCTTCACTGATAATGTTTTTCGTCAAGCGTTTTTCGGCGGTCCTTGAACACACCATAATTGCATGCTGTTGCCGATGGAAACACTAGCTTTGACAGTCAGTCCGGCCTCAAAACTTACAGAGAGGTGAACACAAGTTAATATATTATTTTAAATCATTGCTGGAATTACAACAGACAAGCCGTGTGGATTATGCAAAGGCTGCACCATGACTCAGATTCCATCTGTTCATCGATCATGTAACATTATCATTCATTAGTGATGAGTACCTATACATTTTATACTTTAAATGTGTTTAATACGTGTGTGAGGCATATTTAGGGCTTAAACATGGTTTGTGTCACGAGTGAACAGTGGCAATTGAAGAGAGAAATTGGAGGAGAACCTTAAGGTAATGGGGGCGGGGGGTTTGGAGCGGTGAAACAAGCCATTTGGCTACTGTACACATTTTTAAATGGATTATGGTAATCCTACATGGAGCCGTCGAGTATTGCTTCTAATATGTGAATCTTGTGTTTTTCTGTGTTCAATTGTTATTGTTTTCTTTGATTATTCGTATCATTTTTATCATTAACATGACCTCATTTTACACCTCTCATATACAGATCCGGAAAGTATTCACAGTGCTTCACTTTTTCCACATTTTGTTATGTGATGGCCATATTTCAAAATAAAATAAATTCCTTCAACGCCCCGCGCTGACGACATGAAACACAATGAAAAAATCTTTTTTTTATAATGTTTACAAATTGATTACAAAAACCCAAAAAGTTACAACCCCTCCTCGATGCCTTGCACCTTTGGCAGCAATTAAAGCCTCGAGTCTTTTTTAATATGATGCCGATTGTTTTTCCTTTCTATCAGTTTCTCTGTTAAAATGAACATAGAACAACAAGTCTGGACAGTCCATATCTTTGTGAACTTTGTGATTTTTATTGAACACATCCATTTCCCTTCCAGAAATAATGGAAATAGACTCAAGTCGTTCCAGGTAGTATCATAAAACCTTTAAATACTGTAAATAAATCAAGGTTTGTTGTTCCAAACGGGCCTTGAGCAACCAAACTGAATGCTACCACATGGCGTCAGCGCTCAATGGTGTCTGCTTCCTCGCAATGGAGTTTTTATGAAGCTGAAAATTTGATTTTTGGATTTTCTGCTGTGATGTATGCCGTCTGCACTGAAGAGGCTCAATCTCTGATACCAGATGCATAATCCTGACTTTGTGACCTAAAGATTAAGTTCACCAACAGTATAACAATAAGCTACACAGACTGGAGAATTTCTTTTTTTTTTTTTTTTGTCGCAGTGTAAGTATTGAACAGGACATTATGGGGGCTTTTAACCCAGCCCAAATCAATAAACACACAGCATAGGCTGCTCCCAAAAGCTGCATACACAGTATATCTCTTATAATTTTGGTTTCTGCAGGAGCACATTCTGCAAATTGACTACTGTTTATTTCTGTCTGGGAGTGTCTCGCACACCCACCACACACAGTTGATGTTAAATTGCCTGTGCTGCTTGAACGTATTTTCCGTCTGACTGTCAGCAGCACCGGGCACATTGTCACTGAAATCCTCCCAAAAACAGATTATCAAGCAAACAAGGCATCCTAATAAACAAGGAACTTTTGTGTAATGCTCATAATCTCAAATTTACATTAGTGGTAGCTGTCCTGGCACAGATTTGTTTGGTTTGACAATTAATGAGTTTGGATTTAGGTCAGTAATTTGGAACTAGGCTATTATTGTAATGTGGTGTGATGAAAAATGAAGAAATATAAAAAAGGAAAAACAGTGCACTTCCCACCAAGAAACACTGTGTGGACTAGAGATGTGCGCGCCATGAACAAGTTCTTTACTGAGTCAGGACTCACGGGTGCTTGTCTTTGTTAACTCGTTCACTTACTCACCCCTGCTACCGCTAGCTAAATTAAAAAAGGAAACCAGTTAACATGTCATTAATGTGCAACTGTTACTCTAACTCTGTGGTTGTCAATTATTTTCTGTCATGCCCCCAGTCATGACTGGGGGACAGAAATGTTTTGCCCCCCAACCCACCACCAATTTGAAATACTATTGAGAAATTGATTACATCTATTTATTTATATGTACTGTACAGACTGAACTCGAAACTGAAGCCAGCGAAATGAAACAAAGTGGAGAGCAGTGAAAGACAGCAATGATAACTCAAGTTTCACTGACTCACGACTTGATGAAGACTCAAGTTTCACTGACTCATGGCTGCTAGACGAAGACTTGCGTCTCACTGACTCACAGGTAGGGTTTCTCTGACTAGCTAATTGACAAAGTTGACAAAGACTCAAGTTTCACCGACTCATGGGTTAACAAAACTTGAGTCGCACTTATACATGGTCACGCGACGAAAACGTGAGTTTCACTCACTCACGGTCACTCAATGAAAACTTGAGTTTCACTGATGTATGATGACACGAAGACTCGCGTTTCACTGACTCAAGGGTATTCGACAAACACTCGAGTTTGACTGCCTCACGAGTTGACAAAGACTTGAGTTGCACCGACGGTCACTCAACAAAACTTGAGTTTCACTGATGCACGGGCTGATGAAGACTCGAGTTTCACTGACTCACGCATACTTGACCTGTTGCAGAAACGCGCAAATGCGCTCTGCGACTTCAGTGACTGACTCATAAGAACTCGGATAAGTAAAAGGAATCAAGTTTCATCTCACTAATGTGAAATAAATGTGGGTTTCCTGTTATACAGTATATGTCAACTGTGGTCCTCTGTCAATATGGTCACAAGTAAACCATGAAACAAAATCTCTTGTTTGTTTCAGTAAGTGACGCCAAAATAAATAGACCTGATCAAAATGAATGTGGCAGGCAGATTGCTACCAGAGCATTCAGGCATTTTCCATTCATGCAAACCGCATATACATATAATTAATTATAGAAGCAAAAATGCATTTCATATCAATGTGTCTAACGTGAGCAAAGGCTGATCACTTTTTCTGTATACACAATTGAGTGCAAACTTTAAGCTAGCTCCAACAAACACTAACAATACCAACCGCATTGCAAATGGATGGTTGCAGGCGGATAAAAACTGACCAGTCAGCACCCATTGAAGAGTCAGAGGTGGCAGCTATGGGCGTAGTTTAGAGATGCCAAAAGTAATGGGTCATACTTTCCAACATTTGCATTTGAAAATATGGGAAATTTTCCGGAAATTAACGGAAATTAAGGGAAATCCCTCGGGGGTTGCCAACTGGCAACCGCCAAAGCGCTGCACCAATTTCCTCGCCGATTTCTGTTGCTCAAGTGTAGTGCAGTACCGTAGACAATCTTTTCTTGAAATTTAAAATATGGGAAATTTACAGGAAACTATTTAAAAGCGAGGGCAATGGGAAAAAAGTGCAAAATAAGGAACGTTTCCAGCGGAAAACGGGTAGGTACTGTATACGGACAGGTATGCCATAGGTGACACTAGGCGTATAAAAATGAGATTAGTTATTTGCCAGTCAAAATAAAGGCAACATAGTACAGTGCAGTGCAGCGCCCTGACCTGTAAACACAAAACACAGCTTTAAATCCCCCATCTCTCTTAATCCCCAGTATTTTTTTAATCGTGTTATTTTGTATGAATTCATTACATTGTAACAGGGAAGAAGGCGGACATTTCCAACAACTGGAATGTTTTTCATAAGATATTATGTTTGTCCAAGGAGCTTGTTTGTTTTGTTTGCTGCTATGTTTCATCTTGTACAATGGAACCCGCTTAAGCCAACATCTCTTGGATTGGCTGACTCACATCGACATAAGCGGTTGTCGACGTAGCAGAAACTAGCCATTGGTTGCACATTTACTTTTGACTCTGGCCGGAGACATCAGAAAAATGGTCAAAAATAAAGGATTTTTGAACCTACGCACCTCATCTTTCTTCTGGTGGCTAACAATCTAAAAAAATGAATGGGTGCATTTGTTATTGAGTTTGTAGTTGCGGAAAGGAGGATGAAACAACAGCTAAGACATCTACTGCGAAAGAAGAAAGCACCTTTGTTGCTTTGCCAAAGCATGGAGACACGCGAGTGATAATGATGAAGTTAACAATACTACAACATGTCGACATAAAACAGACCCATTTTTTTACATAAATGATCCCTTTGGGTCCTAAATTTTATGTTGGCAAAAGTGGTTGCCCATGTACTGATATGCCACCATCACACTTAGGCAGGACCTTTTCAGTAATAAGAAGAGCTGTGGACCAGGACTTAATGAGTTTGTCCACTTATCACCATTGCTCAAACAACACTTTCATTCCTTTTTAATTCTTTGTTTGAACACAGGAGCTATTATGTCTGTTTTCACAGATGATGATTCATTTGACAAATTGACATGTAAAAATGACAAACCAAACTTTTACAGTTTCAACATGGATGCTTGCTGTCCAAAAAAATGAGACGTCATATAAGTGTGCCAAAAACTTAGGTGACTGGGAGCAGTAGCATTTCAACAATCATGAGGAAGGAAGGGAAGAAGGACATCATGGAAAGCTCCCCCCATCACTTTGTGTGGTTCTCAGGGTTGCGCCTTCTGCATAGTGAAGGCAAAGCAGCACCAGGTCATTTGTCTTTGCTTCCCTTCACCGCAATCAGCTGACTCAGCATCTGTCGTAGTACTGTAATTATGGTCTAGTATTTTTTTCTTTTTTGCATTTCACTTTGAAATGCAACTTTACCTACTTTCACCTTTAGCCTCAACTTAAAAATACACTCAGGGCGCCATTCATTAGCTAGTATGCAGTTTTGTCAGAGCTTCTCGTGTTAAATTTAACCTGTACTATCACGTACTTCTAAATTATCCCTGACTTGAGATGTGTTTTCTGCAAATAGAAATGCAAATTTTCAGACAAATTTAGTTAGGGGATTGGATTGTACACCCGTCACATATATACTATAAAAAAAATATACTTCAGAGTAGTCAGCAGACAGCTTGTATAGAGTTAATACACTGAAAAGGACTTGTTAACACACATCCATTAGTCCTAAAAACTGGCAATACAAGTAAACACCAAGATAAGTGTGTCGTGTCTACAGCCAAGCATGGTGGTGCTTACACTGTAGTATCATCCTCTGAGAAGATATCATAAAACAGTTGCTGAAATGTGAGAAGTGTACTTTTGTGAGATACTTGTACCTCATGTTTAGGATGGTGAGTGCATTTTGTTCCATTTGGAATGGTGTCCACTGTCTACTGAGTCCACTGAGTACTGATGCAAAGCACAAAGAGTAACTCCACCACAGAATGACTGAAGATACTTAAATATTGAACATGTTTGGGATTCCAGCAGATGCCAACCTTGTGCACAATACGTTTTAATCCACACTGTTAGCTTTGAGGATGGCCTCTCCAGTACAGGGCTGGCTCAGGACAGGCTAGGAGGGATTAAATTGAGTGATTTGATTTAGGTCAATCTTCAACTCGAACAGAGGAAGAGATTTTCCTGATTATTTTTGAAAACTAAAGCTGCTAAATACATGACATGAACATCTTTTCTTCCTCAACCTGTGGATGCTTAATGCACAGTTATTATTGTTTTGCTCCACTTGCAGACAAGTGTGCCGTAAATGGTACTCCAAGGTTGAGGAAGTGTAAAGCTGCAATAAGGTTGTATCGCTCATGCAGAAGGCAGATCTGCTACTAGCAAAAAGGGGTAACATCTCATTATAAGGCAGAGCAGAGGTCATCTCCTGTATGGATCCGCTTTCTATAATTCACTCTTCTTGTTTTATGTTCTCTGCAACAAACAGGGTTTAGTTTGGATGCATGAGGCGTTGTGGGAGACGATTGTTTCTGACTGAGCTTTTTATAGAGATGATTCAGTGGCACACGGGCTGCATTTATATAACGTTTGTATGTTTGAGGTTCTCAAAGAACCTTTACATTGTTGCCTCAGATGCTGTCATGTGACCACTTGGTTCAGGCTGCCCCATCGCAAGTGTAGGGCACATTTTAGAGGCTTTTATGTAAGTAAAACATCCATCCATTTTCTATGCCACTTATCCTCATTAGGATCACAGGGGTATGCTGGAGCCTATCCCAGCTGACTTTGGGCAAAAGGCGGGGTACAGCCAATCGCGGGGCACCATTCACGCTCCGATTCATACCAACAATTTCGAGTCGCCAATTAGCCTAATATGCATGTTTTTGGAATGTGGGAGGAAAGCGGGGTACACAGAGAAAATCCATGCATGAACGGGGACAATATGCAAACTGATGCCCAACAGAGATTAGAATCCAGATCTTCCCAATCTCCTGACTATGTGGCCAACATGCTAACCACTCGGCCACCGTGCGGCCTGTAAGTAAAACAATACTGCCCAATTCTTCTGCATGCACACTACAGGTAGTTAGTGCAACTCAATTAGGACAACTTGACATTATAACTGTTGCTGATATTAAAATAATTCGTAATTTCAATTATAAATAACACAGTAAAACATGTTTGCAGTGTGAAGCGGCTGGGATGAGAATCAGCACCTCCAAGTCCAAGTTCATGGTTCTCACCCGGAAAAGGGTGGAGTGCCATCTCCGGGTCAGGGATGAAGTCGTGCCCCAAGTGGAGGAGTTTAAGTACCTCGGAGTCTTGTTCAAGAGTGAAGGAAGGATGGAACGTGAGATCGACTGGCGGATTGGGCTCTACATCGGTCTGTTGCGGTGAAGAGGGACCTGAGCTGAAAAGCAAAGCTCTCAATTTATCGGTCAATTTACTTTCCTACCCTCACCTACAGTAATGGGCTTTGGTAATGACCAAAAGGACATCAAGGCCGAAATGAGTTTTCTCCATAGGGTTGCTGGGTTCTCCCATAGCGATAAGGTGAGAAGCACCGTCATCCGGGAGAAACTTAGAATAGAACCGCTGCTCCTCCGCACTGAGAGGAGTCAGATGAGGTTGCATGGCCATCTGGTCAGGATGCTTCCCGGACGCCTCCCTGGGGAAGACCCAGGACACGTTGGAGAGACACTGTCTCTCAACTGACCTCGGAATTTCACAGGATCCGCTGAGAGGAGCTGGACGAAGCAGCCGGGGAGAGGGAAGTCTGGGCTTCCCTGCTTAGGCTGCTACCCCTATGACCCGACAGTCTCATAAGCGGAAGAAGATGGATGGACGGATGGACATTAAAACGGTATGTCTGTGATTATTCTCATTCATCCAGGTCATTGTATTTACAGATACAAGAGGCCTGATGCAAGATCCAAGCATTTATTCTCTACGGTTGAGGCACACACCGACCAAAAGTGATTTCACTCTTGCAAACGACAGTTGTTAAGATACTGTGGAGGATCTTGCACCATCGCCTCAGACTACATCTGTCCTATCTAGTCTTTGAGCATGAACTGATGAAACCTGCTCGGCTGAGAGGCGAAAGGTCTCCGAAGACAACCTGAACAGTCCAGTTGCGATCGATTAAATGCCCGGAGAAAGTGAAATGCAGTTGTTGGAACGGAATCAGTTGTTACAGTCAAACTGGTCTTTTAGCAAAATTAAGTATTCACTAAAAGCTTTCAGCTGCTGCTGATCTGTCACATATCATCTCATTACAATTTCATGGGTAAACATTCCTGGAGCTAAGTGGTGAAATGTCACATCTTCATTTGAAATAAACATCCCAAATGTTTAATTGCCCGTGCAACTATACAGTATCTATTCTATTGAAATTACCTTATTAAAGCATGTCCCATATGATGGGGGGGCTTCTGCCTTTTCCCAACGGAAGAAGGAAATTACAGTTCAAAGAATATCATTTGATTGAACTTGTGTATTCATTCAAGCCAGATAGAAAGTGACAAGCAAGGTTTTAATCAGAGCGCTTTGAGGTGCTCAAAAATGACTTACTTCTAACGACCACTTTACAAAGATGCTTCATCTGCAGTATTTGATGAAATAGTGGTGTTTGATTTGAAACTAGAGAATGAGCCTGATTTCCTTGAGCCAATGTAGCTTAGTTTAGGAGCCTTTTCTCCTGATCCAGAAAGGATCTTAATTTAGTTAGAAGTCATGTAGACAGATAAACCACTAGTTCACAACTACGTTTCTTGTGCCTCATTTCCTCGTGTCACCGAGCCATAAATCAGTGTTGGCTATGTGCTTCATTTAGATGTCTTCACAGATAGCCTTACTGCTCTTCTTTTTCTCTGGTTGGGATAACAGCACGGTGATTTACTGTCTTATATAAGGAGAAAGAGTTTGAGGGGCTATTAAATTGCACTGGAGACTCTAAATGCTGGATTTCTCCAGTCTTACCATAGGTAGGCAGGGTTTGGCCTCCTGGGACTACTGTATCACTCCTCTCCTTTGGCCCCATAGCTGAAAAATTATAATAAACATCAGCTCTACTCTCCTTGCTGCAAGGAGACTGATGAATCGTCTTCTTTTGCAGCTATGCACACACTGGCGAACGAGAAGGAAATTAAACATGGGTACATGTATTTCTCTGTTTTGGGTCTGACTCATTTTAGATGCTCGGCTTTTGCCAAGTATTTGAATATCAAAAAACACCCTTTGGGTAATAAAATGGGGACATTTGTAAAGGTTCTTTTTGATTCAAGGTTTGACAGTGATTTACTATGAATACATATTGTTTATGTCTGCTTGTTTGCAAAGGAAATGTTCAAAACATGAAGCCCTTCAATTTTCAACAGCAACCTTGAGAACGGTACTGCACCTCCAGTGTGTGTAAAAAAAACTTTTATTTTTCATAGATGGCAGTACATGTTACCTTTGTGTGAATGGTAGGGTGAATCAACAACATTGTGAGGGTGCTTTGAGTGCTTTGCGTCTGTTTAAAGGTTCGATTATGGTAAATGGGAAAAAGGATTTCACTTTTACAGTGCATTTCTACCTTCAAGGTACTCAAAGTGCTTTCACACTGCCAACTCATTGACCTACTGATGGTGCAGCATCAAGGGCAAATGGGACCAGTATCTTGCACATGAATACTTCAACATAGTCTTGAGGGCACTGAGGATCCAACCATCAGGTCGAGAGCTGACCACCTGCGTCAAACCGTGTGAAACCATAAAGTAACGGACAGAAAATTATACTGTTTTCAATTAGACTCTACTGGACCTATTGTGTAGATATCCTTTTTGTGCAAGCACCATAACTATTGAATGAGAGTGAATGAGAGTCAAGAGCGCTGGCCGTCGAGTTAAAAGCCCGGACTCTCAACTCAGCATCCAGTGAGACTCTTAAGGTGTCAGGGAGTGTGGACCAACATACATCCGCACAGCAACACTGTCTGGCACCCGTTACACTACCCCCTTTAAACCGCAACGCCGGGTCACGCCACCAAAATAACCTGCTTGGTACGGCCAGCCTCGCTTTCTGGCCTGGGCTCAAACCAAGGTCCACAGAGTGACAGTCCAGAGCGCCAGCTGTCCAGTTAAAACCCTGGACTGTTAAATCCACTTTCAGGACAACTCTTAAGGTGTCAGGTAGTGAGGTTTCCCAACATACATCTGCACAGCCACACTGGCCAGTACCTGTTACACAGATCCAGATAAAAATGTTTTGATTTGTTATGCACTTTTTAAGAGTTGCAAAGCAATTTCCATTGTTCTTTCATGAATACAATGTAACGAGACATTTCAGGGAAATGTAATATTAGTAATATTATCTAAATAATTTTAGTTTCAGTTCAGAGCAAAGTAAAAGTATGGCCGTCAGACAAGCATCATCATCCCTGATGATGCACCACTCGCATGGTTACATACACCCAACTGTGCTAACAGATAACACTTTTTGATCGCCATGGATGCTGGCTTGGCAAAGGCAGACATAAGCAACAGGGTGCCCAGGATTATAACACCAGTATACTGTTCAGAACCAGTTTGTATTTGAGCTTATTTTCCTCGCCACACCAGTGTCAGCTAATGCAATCATTCCTTGAATCAGTGTTCCATGGTGGAAATCTAATCACACTGGTTTGCGGTTTCAGAGAGCCATCTGCTTTAATCCAATCCCTGAAAAATATCCCCGTCATAGTGCTTCCTCTGCCACCTTAACAACTACCCATTCTGGCTGCTAATTTTACAGGTTGATGTAGTTAGGGAGGAGGCCAAAGTGGAAGGTTGACAGTATTTCCTGGGGCATTTTCCTTGGAAGTGACCCTGCATGGCTCCTCAGATATCTGGAAAATGACAAACGAACACTGAGCGACTGTCTGTCTGCCAACGCTCCCGGCCTTACCCCATATCTTGCATTCTCCGGAGCTTGGGCGTGTGAATGCCTTTCCATTGCATCCTTGCAATCTTAAAGGGCAACTGACTCAGCCATGAAAAAAAAGACGCAATACTTACACTCTATATTAAAGCCCTTAAGCATGACAACCTTTATGCTTTATAATGTCGTCCCCTGTAAAATGGAAACACTGAGGGTCTCTGATAGGCAAAACAAATAATAAATGACTGACCATGGCCTTTTCTAATCTATCAATTTTCCCTAAGCTACGTGGGCCAGACTGCATTCAGCTCTGATGTGGGGAATGCTTGCTACAATGTATAAACTTGCTGAGACACATTTATTCAATGACCTTTAGCCAAAACACCTTGACTGAGACATTTCCAGTGTCTGAAATGACATTCTGACATCCTCCCATGTTACAAAATGGCAAGACTCCTGGAGCAATATAAAATATTACTACAAAAGTAAAATATGTACATGTTTACAGGTCAATGCTACATTTTTATGGCATTCTGTGCAAGGTATTAAGCCACCCGGACTGCACAGCAGCCTTTGCAATGGTAGGCTTTACTTCAGAATAGCACCATGTAAAACAATGAAAGCCACACCGCTTTCAAAACATCAGTCAGGACAGCAAAGATGGAGGAGAATTAGAGCCTCCTGAATTTACTTCTCGGTATGAGGATTTTGGCCACGATAGGACAAGTTTTATTCACATGGAGTAAGAAAACGCTGCAGCAACGATAACACGAAACAGGACATCACAATATATTTTTTTGGCATATACAGTAAATTAGAATAGAACCGTCATCAGCATGCATTATCACGATAGGGCGATTCAAATCTCTATTGTTCACAGGCACACAAAACAGTTCAACATCATAAACTCTTAACACTACACAGACCTTCCAGGTCGCTACAATATCCTCTGTAGAGAGGAGGTTATTGCAGCCTCATATAAAATCAACAATAACGATAATGTAACAACCCGAATGTTATGTGCGATGGAAAGGCTTTGGAGTTTTCCACCTGTCTGTGAAGCTTTGAATGTGTCAGCGTCAGCCCTTGTGTGTGTGTGTGCTGTACTGCGTGTGTGGAGACAGCTATGTTCACTGCTATTCTTCTAGCTACATTTTGCAGATTTTCTTTTGTCGTGGTTTCATATTAAAGCAAAGTCCATCCATCCATTTTCTATGCTGCTTCTCCTAATTAGGGTGATGGGAGCATGCTGGAGCCTATCCCAGCTGACTTCGGCGACAGGCGGGGTACACCCTGGACTGGTCGCCAGCCAATGGCAGGGCACATATAGACAAACAACCATTCACACTCACATTCATACCTATGGACAATTTAGAGTCACCAATTAACCTAACATGCATGTTTTTGGAATGTGGGAGGAAACCGGAGTACCGGGGAAAAAACCCACGCACGCATGGGGAGAACATGCAAACTCCACACAGACATGCCCAAGGGAGAATCAAACCCAGAGCTTCCCGATCTCCAGACTGTGACTGTGTGGCCAACATGCTAACCACTGGACCACTGTGCGGACATTAAAGCAAAGTGAGCTCTGGTATTGGAACTGTATCGACAGATATCAAAATTTCGGTGTCGGGATCTGATTGGAAATGAAAAAAAATGTGTATTGGTGCCTCCCTCGTGCCTGGTAAATAGTCCATATCATTGTCGAAGTTACGGCCAATTTCTCTCTATGTTGTGCGAAACAAAGACCAAGTTACGTACAAACTCATCAACCTGAGAAAGGCAACTATGGGTGTTAAAGCATGCTAAGTAAGTAATATTTGATGCACCGTACCTATATCCTGTTTGCTATATGCTACATTAACGGGCAGGCTGCAGGCACTGGCCAGAAACCTAAGACCCATTGTTGCAGCAGCAGTTTGTCTAGCAGCATGTTCTTAATACCCACTGAATCACACACTGCCTCCTCACATGCACACGTAAATGCACCATAAACCTCAACACTCCTGCCTTTGTGCTCTATCTCCCAGAATTTACATTGTTGTTCCCAATAGCTCTTTTGTCTCCCATTGTGTGTGTGAGTGTGAGTGTGTGTGTGTGTCTGTTGCAGGCAGTACAGTAGCAGGCCCAAAGCTTTTTCCGAAAAGCCCTGGATTGTGCTGTATAGCCACTTAACCTTCACCCCACCCTACTCTCCTAATAAACTATGGATTATTTTATAACACATCGTGTGGCTGCTGACTTTAACAAGGTCCCCCTCAAGCACACGACTGGGGGAATTTGGAGAGGGAGAGTGTTTTAACGGAAAGAAAGGCCGGGTCAGAACCGCTGTGTGTCTCCAAATGGGCAGCATATACAAAACCATCAACGGAGGCCTTGTCTGCTGGGAGCAAAAATAAACACCCTGCACCGATCCCTTTTCATTTTCCTTTGCTTCCATCTGGATTTACACAAGACTTTACTGTAGTTACTAGCTACAGTACCACATCAGAGCTGATGCTTTTCACTCCCAGGTGTCCCCTGTACCGTTATATTGTTCAAAAGTCGTCATGATTGTTCAGATTATCAAGCTTCCAAAAACACCACGCTAAATCCACATGTTTCTGCGATGATTCTCTAAATAGCTGGTAGAACAATCGATGAGTGCCAATTTAATTGGGGTATTTTTTGGATGAAATATCTCCCATTAATTTTTTTATAATATTAACTTTCAACTGCACTATGAATTTCTCACATATCTATTTTCACAGGAGTACACTAAGACGTTTACATTTAAAAAGCTCATGAAAAACATTTTCACATGTGCTGTTGTTGATGTGTTAGTGAGTGTGTGATGCTGCACGGATTTAAACATTCACTAACCTGGATGCAGAATATCAAACAACTTGTAAAAGTTTGTGTATGTATATGTGTCTTGAGCTACAATATTAGCACTGGTATACTATTTTTTTTAATGACACCCTTATGTTGGACCTACAAGTAAATAGGTTGTAGTGCACTGCACTCTTATTTTGAAGGCCAGAAGTGTGTTGTGTGGGTTGAGGAGGTCTCTTGAACGCACTGTGCACTTGAATAAACTTGCATCCTGTAGACGTAGTTCCCATCCTTTATTTACACACAACTTCCACGACATCAGCGGGCATCCTGAAATCCTCAGTTACACTGGCATGAGACAGACGTTATTTATTGTTTGACTTTCCTGATTCTGACTGCTTAGAGGAAGTCCGACGTAGCACTGTGCTATTTCTACACCATGAATCTGGAGGTGTTTAATCATGTTGGTCGTGCACGCTCCTTTGCACGGCTCTTTTTTTTTTTTGATGATGTTAAGCCAAACATTGTACTTGGTGCTCGCTGGCTTCTTCTTTGTTGGTGTCTGCGACTTTTTTGTTTCTGTCGTATTGTTCCTTGAGAAGATTGAGATGGAGATATAACACAATAGCTTTTGGAACGTGCTCACTCAAGAGCTACTGTATACAGACAGACAACCATTCAAAGTCACAGTCACAGAAGCTCAAGTCAACTCTACTTTCCACAGTTTAGGGTTTGGTTTTTCCCTTCCAAATAGTACTACGGGAAACCAAAACCAAGGCACACTGAATGCATAAGTCGGAATGAGGCGTCCTAAATAACAACAGCATAGAACGAGGATCTCTTCTAGAGGAGAATGAGAGCAGCAAGAAATGGACCACTGCAGCAAATCAGAGACTATGGAGTACATACTGCAGCATGGCACCGGCTAATTTTAGCATTTTTGGTCATTTCTTGCCATGTAGCCTCAGAGGTTAGTATTACAAATAGTGCCTCATAGCTGCTGCTTGCTTCAATCGGCAAGTTTTTTGCGACCACATATTTCCAGAAGATTTTGTGTTAAAGCTAAATTGCGCAACCTTTGATGAATTTGGCACTTTAGCTCTGTTAAAATGCACTGGGTTACTTAATACTGAAACCATCTGAGTTTCTGCAGCTTTAAACACTAAAAACAATAGTGGATCCCTGCACATTCACAATTCAGCATCCTGTAAATTTGTGAATTTTTGGTAAAAAATATTTTTTTTGAATTTATTTTCTTAAACCAATAACTGTATTTGGTTCATATAGCTTTGGACCCTCTAGGGCCTAATTGATTACTTGATTAATCGAAACAACTAGTTTCAGATTAATTGACTAAGTGTGTGGCTTAAACCTGTATTTTGTCTCAAGTGAACAATGGCAATTGAAGAGAGAAGGTGAGCTGAATCTAATCTGAATTATTTCAAGTCACTTTTATTGCAAATGTTGATCCAAAATCGGAGAAGAACATCAACGTCAAGCTAGCCGGTGTGTTCGGGGGGGGCGGGGGGGGGCTAGCAGTGGTGTCAAAAACAGACAATTTTATAGGTGTATCAATTACTCACTGTTTCACTCACCACTCGCTGGTGGTCTCGGAAGGTAACCCTGCAAAAAGTGGAGATCTACTGTACAAGTAACATGCAAGGTGTTTTTGACTTATAACAACAGTGATACCTGGCTGGTATCATCATGAGATTGTCAGATCCTCTGCTAAATTTGGAAGTCATCTTATTTTGTACTCCTCTTCTTTCTCCTTGATAGTATCAAAGTTAGAATATTTCCTCCAGGCAAAAGCAGACTCTTCCGCTCTGTGTGATTCACCAGCTGACAATGACTAATTCTATGAAAATTAATCAGGGTGGCTGCTTGGTTGGGAGGTGGAGTGTATCTCTTGGATAATTCAGGTTTAATCTTATATTTATAAGTAGTGATAACAAAAGTGATGACTTCTTTCTTTGATGGCAAATTGCGATTTTGCATGACTCAAAGTGACACGGTAATTTGCTTCACTCCATTGTCGGGTGGTTGTGTGAAAAAAAAAACAGCTAGGAGAGGACGGGGTTGGGTTGGAGGTGTAGCTGCTGAATCAGCATGTGTGTAGTAATGTGATAGCAAGGCCTGGCCACACAAAGAAAACACAACCAGCTCTCTAACAACTCTCCCCCAGTAAGACCCTGAGAGGAAAAGGGGAGGCGAGTGGGGGCTGGGCAGCAATATTTGTAATCCTCCTATCCTCAACTCACGTTGAAAAAAACAGTGAGTACCTTGTACCATGATGTGGTGTATGTCGTACAAGTGCAAAAGAAACACAACATTAAAGTTGTGCATTTAAACAGATTTTTTAAAGTGCGGCAGTGTGAAAAATGTTTTGTCCTCTTAAATGACTAGGTGAGAAAAAACATAGCTTCAGTGATCTTATCCACACTTTGTACAATGTATTTGAATATCAGTCCTGAACCTGACTGTGTCTACTTATTAATTACCGGGTCAATCAGTTTAATTGAGTGGGTTGTTCTTGCATCTTATAAACAAATGGCTGATTCAAGCCTGCGCAGTAAATGGAATAAATGCTTATGTTATTTCAACTTTATGTTATAAATACTTACATAGAAAGCCTGGCGGTGTAATCGTACACACTGCGGACTTTCGGTCATACAGCGCCAGTTTGATTCCCGGCCAGAGCCCCAACACCCAGCCAGTGGAGATGTCCAGTGGCAGTCCCAAGCCTGAATAAATGGGAGGGTTGCGTCAGGAAGGACATCCGTCGGAAAAACTAAGCCAAAGCAAACATGTGATTAACTTCCTGTGCCTATCCCTTACGGGAAAGAGCCAAAAGACAAATATATTTGTCCTCAGTTTATGGCATTTCGTGTTACAGTGTTTCATGGTTACCAATGGACTCACATAAATTAATTAAAAACTTAATTTCGGTTGGTAAACACCACGCTCGCTCGAGAACTAGTTACGGTGTACACAGTGTGTGCCTGCTCAGCCACACTGAGTAAGAATAACATCACTTATTAGTTAACTTTTTGCACTTCATTATATCTACCAAGCGGCAGTGAGAGAGGAGACACGCCCATCGTTATTTGTCCCAACCGCTCGACCATCATTAAGGACAAAGATTATTGAATGCTAATGATTGGGAGAGGGGTGATAAATTCTGTGTGCTGTTACAAGCAGATCTTGTAGGAGAAGAGGAGGTTATCCTGCCAGACTAGCCCGAGACATATATATATACAGTATAACGATTCATTTTTTTGTCAAATAATAAGACAGACCAAAAAACACAGCAATCAGAATCATTAGGATACATCTAGAAAGTAATGCATTCCATATGGACCGATTAAAGCAACTGCTTCTCCTGGATTGCCTGACTATTTTGAATGCCATGGTTTCCATGGTTTCCACCTGTGCACAGTGCACTAAAGTTAACTCCGTCCTAGTTCACTAATCCTACTTTAATATTTTCATATGCAATCTGTATAATGCTGTCCAACCATGCGTATTGATGTTTTCCAGTACCCATCACTTTCATCAAATCCCATTTCAGTGCTTTTGGAGTCAAAGTGTGGATGTGGGGGTTGAGAGGGTGATCAGGAGAGGACAGATGTGTTTAAGCTGGCATGGAAAGCACAATGGAGGAGGGGGAGGGAAGACCCTGCTGCTTTCACTCAAACACTTCCTGAACTCAAATCCCCCGTCTGACGATCCCTCGGGTGATATCCCCTGGCCGGGATCACTTTCACCACGTGATGAACACACTATGATGGAGCTTTGTAGCCCAGTCAGGAGAGACCAAGATAACAAGGCACATATGAGTTGAATTGCCTCTGTGACATACTGTAACTACTCCATGTGACGTTCTCCCCGCTCTCGTATAGGCGTGTTTATGCAGCAAACACACTGGACCACATGTTCATACACACACATACTGTTCCCTTTGTGCGCTTAAATTCTATTCCAAATGCAATAATAAACACACCGCGCACAGACACTCGCTCTAATCCATTAGGGTTAGGAAAGGGAAAGAAAAAACTTTTGAAACCTGAAACTCGTCTCCATCAGCAGCCCCTGTGCTTGCCTTCACTAAGCTAGGAGAAGAGTAGCAGCAGCAGGATAACACAACACGGGCCTCTGTTGTCTCAGCCGCAGACCTTTGGATACGTTTTGAACTCCTTATTCAGTGGATAGAGCAGCATAGAGCCCCCGTTGTACTGAGGAGCATGTGAATGCACTGCTGACTTGAGCGTGGTGAACAGTGTGACTCGGTACTGTAACAAGGTTGTTGTCTACTGCTCTGACAGAACAATTGACATGGGCGTCTGAACATACTCATGTGTCAACACAATGCACTTGCACGAGGTAGGTGTCTGAAAAGTGTAAAATGAACCGACTGCGATATAACTGAAAAGTGACGATGCAGTATTTCCAAAAAGGCTGTCGAAAACACTTGCATGCAACAACACAAATGCTATAGTGGTGTACATGAAACTACACTTGAATCTTTTTGTTTTGGAGAAAAAAAGGACTTCAAATGTATTTGCAGGGATTATGGGGATTATGCATTGACAGTAATTGCATCTTTTTGTTGAATTGGAAGCTATATTGGAAAAAAAAAAACGCTCTATGGAATGGAGGCAACAAATCCATTTTCCACATACTGTACACCAGTGGTGTGCAAACTATGGCCCGGGGGCCATTTTTATGCCCACAGCTGTTTTTTCAATTGGCCATCGACACTTTCTAAAAATATGATTAAACAAGAAAACTAAAAAAAACAAAAATGGAAGAGCGATGAAGTCATAATATTGAGAAAGCAATAGCATAAAGTTGAAAAATTTAAGAAAAAAAGTCCTAACATGACAAACAAAGAAAGAAAAAGCTGCAATTTTTGGAAAATGAAGTTGGGAAAAAGTGAGAATATTACAATAATAAAGTCAAAATATTACGAAAAAAAATGTAGAAGAAGTTGAAATATTTGTAAAAAAAAAATAGCAAAAAAGTGTAATTGTAGGGAGAAAACATTCATACAAATAATACAATTTGTCACCAATAACACAAAGCTGAGATGCAGGCTCTTTTTTTCCTAAAATTTAAAGAAACCTTGTTGCATAGCTACATAGGTTGGTTTAAAAAATGCAAATGTGGCCCCCACATCCATTTCAGTATGCGGCAGAAAAAGTTTGTACACACCTGCTGTACACACATACACACACACACACACACACACACACACACACACACACACTCTCAGGAAAACACTGCCCGTCGTGTTTAGGCCAAGAACTGCACGTCACACACTCACCCCATAACAGGATCAAGAAGGCCGGTATATCATAATTCAAATGTTCCATCTATCACCATGTATCGCTGCATCAATAGATGAACAAAGATACATTATTTATGGCAAATAAATAATTTTTGAACCAATTACATTTGGATCATTTGCATGGCACACCTGATTATCTCAATGTACCGCAGTACAATGCTTGGGAATCACTGTTCTACACTACTACATGTACTACATGCACCCATGTGCATGCATGTCTATTTCTGATATCTTCAGCATGTTTGCGCATTGCGAAAACTGGTCACATTTATGGTGCAGGGTAAGCCGTCTTGAGCTGCAGAAACCTGCTTAATGCACGGCATCTCCTTGCATCCCACCTGTCTTCTCTGAAGTGAGCAGGCTCAAACAGGAGCCTCGGGGAGCTTCTAATATGTTAAACGATCTCACTTCTGTCCCACAACCTTATCCAGCCAAGAAGATGTGAGAGCAGCATGATGTGACAAGAGCTCCACAGCACAGTCCAGTACAGTATGTGTGTGTTTTATGAGCACAGCTTTGAGATGAAAGTCACAATGCGAATAGAAATGGAAGCGCGGGGCCACTCAGGGAAAGGATGCAAACTACCAAGTGAGGAATGGATGAAATTGACTTGAATTGGTCTTTTGGTGTCCTGTGCAAAGCAGGAGCGACTTTGTGTGAACAGTTCAAAGCCAATGCCGGTGCCTGTGTTGTGCAGAATTTTATTTTTTGATCCATATGTACACAAACAGATAAAAGTAAAGGTGGGGTTCAAATGGCACATGATGGGATTGTAATTGAGAGAAACTGTCAGACTACGACTAATCAGCTTGACCTCTGCCTGTTCTGTGAAAGCAAAGACAACTTGAGGCGATGGTACTTGTAGGTGCCAAAGCCAGCCACATTCATCTGAAAGTGGGGTTGCCAGATTAGTTTCCCTCAATACTATGTATGTTTACATGCACTGCATTAAAACCAAAGATTTTGATTACACGGATTGAAACCAGATTGGAAATACATTATACAACCAGAATGTTTGATTTGATGGAGTGGGGTTATTTTTCATTAGACAAAGAGACAAATTTCTGCTACGTGGATGTAAGGCAGTGTGGGGAACCTTTTTTAGAGTGGGCCAAATTGATTTAAAAACATTTTACAACTACAGTAATACCTCGTTTATTACAGTTCATTGGTTTCAGACCCGACCATGATAAGTGAATTTCCGCAAAGTGTGAGTTCTTATTTATTAATGGAATATTTTCATAGTTAGAGCATAGAAAACCTGTTTACGATCTTCTAAATACGTTTTTAACATTATTAGAGCACTCTAGACATGAAATAACACCTATATAGTCACATTTACAGTCATAATACACAATATAGTAGACAAAATAAGAGAAAATATGTTTTTCTAGACATGAATAAGACTCATGCTTGTGTGTATTGCTATAAATGTGTTCCCTAGGGGACCTGAAAATGATTGCCATAATGACCTGTATAGCACTAGAAAGTGCAGTCTCTTACTTAAGAAACCATTGGAATAATTTTTAATCAATTTCTAGGGATGTCCCAATCCGATATTGGTATCGGATATCAGGTCAATAATTATCAGATTATATCAGCCTGCATGTCAAATCTCCATTATTGGCACTGCAATACAAGCAGTCGCTTCCAGACTCCGCCCCAGCTAGTCTATCGAGCAGCGACCGAATAGTGCCCATGTGATCACAACAGCAGAATTTGCTAGTGTGCTAACAAAGTAGCAAGGAGCAGGAGTGATGTCAGAAAACAGTGTGGCAGTACAAAGAAATCACAGCTGACTGTAAAACTTGTCATACACAGGTTTCCCATGGTGGCACAGAGCTGGGGAAGTTTTTTACGGCTAACCTCATCGTGCATATGAAGTGGTATCATGTGGGAAACTCCCACAGAACAGCAAAAAGTCATTAGCTATAACAGAAAAGAACGAGCCCCCGTCAGTGGTGAGAAACCGGAAAGTTGGCGGTTCTATCCTCGCTCCTATGGGTAAGACACTTGACCCAAAATGGGTCAAGTCGGAGAGGCCTTAGGTGTGAATTGGCAGCCACCTTTCCGTCAGACTACCCCAGGGCAGCTGTGGATACAGATATACAGTAGTTTACCACCACCAGTGTGTGAGTGAGGAGTGAATGAATAATGGGTTCACTTAATTATTGTTAAGCGCTTTGGGTGCCTTGAAAAATGCTACATCAAATCTAATCCATTATTATTATTATATTTCTGTGGACTGGTACAACCATTTATTTCACACATCACACAATTGACATTCACATATTATGTATATAATATCTGACTGGGATGGAGTACAGACCTCAAGGACTTAATTTGCTACAAGAATATTTTAATTTGTTTTCCCTTTCAGTCCCTCTGGTATTAATGGTATAGTCCATCCCTGGTACCACAAATGGCACAGCATGCCGATCCTTGATAACGTCTGACATTATCCTCTAAGTAGCCTATTAAGCACCAGATCAGCATGAATAGGGTTCACCAGAATTTGTTTTTTATTTTGTTAACAATCTATCCTCTAATCTTCCTTTTCAAGAAATATGATGCTTCATATTTCAGTTAAACTTTATATTTCCGCCCTTTGTTTTTAACATGCACTTAAAAACATGCACATGCATTTTGTATTGTTATATTAATTGATTCATTTTGTCATTGGATTGGACAGAAAATTGAAAACAAAAAGTCAAATGGAAAATATTCATGTATGTGTGGAAGTAGTTCTAGACTGAATGACAGAGTAATGGAAACACCTACTTAAATACAGACAAAGAAACCACCTGAGGTGTAGACAAGGGAATGAAGTGCACAGGAGCCATAAACAGAAAAAGAGCGGCAAAAGTGCAGAGTAATGTGTGAATGGACAGAAAGTGAAAAATTACTTGAGGAAATGCAGAAGCTCAAGAGGCAGAAAAATGGTAAGAAAGGTTGAATGAACACGAAAAGATCGCAACAGTGAGGATGGGTGACAGGGAGACAGAGTGTCTCGCGCCATTTCCTGTGATGATAACCAGACTTATTTTCAGCCTTTTCAAATCCACCACACTCAGAACTGTGCCTCTTTCACCCCCCCAACCCACTAAGCACGCTCACTTGAATAGAATTTGATTGCAAAAGAGTTAATCTGAGGCTTTTGGCTCCTCTGCACGGAAATAATGACGTTCGCAAGCGACACGTTTCTCAGCCCATTCGCTTTTGTTCAACAAGTGACTGCTTGACAATAATTACATCTCAATTTAGTCGGAGAATTAACTGCTTGAGTGGCCGTGCACAATTGTACCCCAAGATGTGGATACATGGGCTGGGCCAAGAGTGGTCGCCGGGGTATTTTGTGTGTGACCGTTTGTGTGTTCACTGTAGGGCAGGAGTGTCGGAACCGCATATTGAAAAGTCAAAGGATGTAGGGGGGCATTTTGATATTTTTAATTGAACAAAAAATATATTTTGTATGTTTATAGACAAAACTTTGTGTTAAAGGTGCAAGTGTATCATTTTTAGTGTTCTTTGTGTCAACATTTCAGCTTTTTCTTGTTGAATTACGCCTTTTTACTGATTTTTTTTTTAGCATTTTTGCTGTTGTTTTTGTATAATATCATGTTATATTTTAAATTTGCAAATAAAAATGAGTTGCGGGCCGGAAATAGCCCCCAGGCACCTCTGCTGTAGGGGGTGTTGCTCATCTAATAGATCTAAGTTATTCAAAGCTTTTTTACTCATTCGACACTTCACTGAACTCTTTCACTAACTCACCCCTGCTATCGCTAGCTAAATGAAAAAAGGAAATCGGGTAACATGTAATTAATTGTGCAACTCTTACTCTAACTGCATTTATATAAATGTATTATCCCTGTGGAAAAAGCAACAACTCTTTTTCCTTCCTGCCCGACAGACTCGAAAAATTTAACCATTCACCTGCTCAGTCCACGAGTTTCACTGACACACGGGTGCGCGGTTGACACACGGTTGACAAAGTCTCGAGTTTCACTGAGTTAGGCTTGACAAAGGCTTGAGTTTCATTCACTTACGGATTGACAGACTCAAGTTTCAATGACTTACAGTTTTGCAATTTGCTGCGCTCTGTGACGGGTGACTCTAGTGAATCGAGTACCCGAATAAGTCCCTCCCGATTGAATTGGGTCGTCGTAACAAAGCGCATGCGCAGCAACTCTCACATGCACTTTGTGATGAGTGATTCGAGAAAATCGAATGTCTGATACACTTCAGTGAGTGACGCATCATAACTCAATTCTGTAAAAGGAATCGAGTTATTAAGTATGAAGTAATTCAACATTTTTTGAAAGCATGAAAATGCCACTCATGTATTTTTCCTTAGACAAGCATGCATCATGTAAACAGCTTGTTACAAAACATAACATGGGTATGGGTTTGCAGCAATTATTAGCAATTATTTTACCATATAACCGAAATATACCTGTCTTTGACAGTAACAGTCTCGGTGAGCAACAATCAGATAAATATCTTTTGAGGAAGGGATTTAATGGGGAATTGTGTTGGTGAAATTTATTCAGCTTCTCTTTATTTGACGTTTTTAGCAGATGATGCACTCCAAGGTCTTGTTGTGTGGTACAGACATAAAAGTGTACAGCCTTGAAGAACCTTGCAAGCCTTGAGGCTACATAATACAAAACTCATGTTATTTCACTCTCCTCTCCTTTTAAACAGAACATCTGTTTTTGTGGGCAGCACATTGGTGCATGGAGATTGCACACCTGCCTCACAGACAGGAGGTTTTTGGTTAAAATCTCAGACCTTTATGTATGTTCTCACCGTGTTGGCATGGGTTTTCTCCATGTATGCTGGCTTTCTTGTACACATCAAAACCATGCATGTTAGGTTAATTGAAGACTCTACATTGTCCATAGGTGTGAGCTAATGTGAGTGAGAATTGTTGTTTGTCTGTATATACAACCCCTGGCAAAAATTATGGAATCACCAGTCTCGGAGGATGTTCATTCAGTTGTTTAATTTTGTAGAAAAAAAGCAGATCACAGACATGACACAAAACTAAAGTCATTTCAAATGGCAACTTTCTGGCTTTAAGAAACACTAAAAGAAATCAAGAAAAAAAGATGTGGTAGTCAGTAACAGTTACTTTTTTAGACCAATCAGAGGGAAAAAATTATGGAATCACTCAATTCTGAGGAAAAAATTATGGAATCACCCTGTAAATTTCCATTCCCAAAACTAATATCTGCATCAGATTAGATCTGCTGGTTAGTTTGCAGTTAAACAGGAGTGATCACACCTTGGAGAGCTGTTGCACCAAGTAGACTGACATGAATCATGGCTCCAACACAAGAGATGTCAATTGAAACAAAGGAGAGGATTATCAAACTTCTTAAAGAAGGTAAATCATCACGCAATGTTGCAAAAGATGTTGGTTGTTCACAGTCAGCTGTGTCTAAAATCTGGACCAAGTACAAACAACATGGGACAACAACATGACATTGACCTTATGTGTCTTTCCTCAAGGAATGTTTTCACAGTTTTTGCTCTATGGCAAGATGCATTATCATCCTGAAAAATGATTTCATCATCCCCAAACGCCCTTTCAATTGATGGGATAAGAAAAGTGTCCAAAATGTCAACGTAAACTTGTGCATTTATTGAAGATGTAATGACAGCCATCTCCCCAGTGCCTTTACCTGATATGCAGCCCCATATCATCAATGACTGTGGAAATTTGCATGTTTTCTTCAGGCAGTCGTCTTCATAAATCTCATTGGAACGGCACCAAAGAAAAGTTCCAGCATCATCACCTTGCCCAATGCAGATTCGCGATTCATCACTGAATATGACTTTCATCCAGTCATCCACAGTCCACGATTGCTTTTCCTTAGCCCATTGTAACCTTGTTTTTTTCTGTTTAGGTGTTAATGATGGCTTTCGTTTAGCTTTCCTGTATGTAAATCCCATTTCCTTTAGGCGGTTTCTTACAGTTCGGTCACAGACGTTGACTCCAGTTTCCTCCCATTTGTTCCTCATTTGTTTTGCTGTGCATTTTCTGTTTTCAAGACATATTGCTTTAAGTTTTCTGTCTTGACGCTTTGATGTCTTTGATGTCATCCTTGATCTAACAGTATGCTTGCCTTTAACAACCTTCCCATGTTGTTTGTACTTGGTCCAGATTTTAGACACAGCTGACTGTGAACAACCAACATCTTTTGCAACATTGCGTGATGATTTACCTTCTTTAAGAAGTTTGATAATCCTCTCCTTTGTTTCAATTGACATCTCTTGTGTTGGAGCCATGATTCATGTCAGTCTACTTGGTGCAACAGCTCTCCAAGGTGTGATCACTCCTGTTTAACTGCAAACTAACCAGCAGATCTAATCTGATGCAGATATTAGTTTTGGGAATGGAAATTTACAGGGTGATTCCATAATTTTTTCCTCAGAATTGAGTGATTCCATAATTTTTTCCCTCTGATTGGTCTAAAAAAGTAACTGTTACTGACTACCACATCTTTTTTTCTTGATTTCTTTTAGTGTTTCTTAAAGCCAGAAAGTTGCCATTTGAAATGACTTTAGTTTTGTGTCATGTCTGTGATCTGCTTTTTTTCTACAAATTTAAACAACTGAATGAACATCCTCCGAGACTGGTGATTCCATAATTTTTGCCAGGGGTTGTACACTGTGAATGACCGGGTGACCAGGGCAGGGTGTACCCCAACTCTCACGCAAAGTCAACTGGGACAGGCTCCATCTTACCAGGGTATGCAGTAGAAAATGAATGATTTGTTATTATGAAGTCCATATCACACAATGAAAGTTGCAAAACTAATCTGTTTGTTAATCATTGACTTGTCTTGAGTCTAATAGAGTAAGCTATGCAGGCTAGTTGGTAGCCAAACAAATAAAACAAAAAAGAATCAATAAACATTATAAAGACAAAATATTAAGAAACTTGGCTATTAAAACTACAGGAAGAGTTTGCACCATTGCAGCATTTTATTGTCTTTACAGAAATTTACTGTCACCCTGGACTCTAAGTGCTAACCAGGCACTTTTGTAATATAGCAGCACAGATTATTAGCACATATTTTCATAGCAAGAAAATAGTTGCCCCTTTCTTGGAAAAAGAAATATATTAGTCAAAATTGATGTTTCAACAGATATGGTAATGTAAAAATATATATAATGGAATATTACTGATCAAATAGAATAGAAATGAAAAAATATTGTACAAATACATACAATAAAAACGTTACATTACGGACACTAAAGTACAGTGGTACCTTGACTAACGTCCGCCCAAATTACCGCGTTTTTCGGTTAACTGTAACCTGCCCGGCTTTACACAGCCCACTCCGGGGCTCTAACACATGACCTTTGTAATGGAAGACAAGAGCGCTGACCACACGGCCAAAAGCCTGTACTGTTGCCCGCAGCTCTTAAGGCAGAGGGTGTGAGGTTTTACCAACATATACTTGCGCAGACTTGCAGGCTCAATCCATACACTCACCTCCTCAAACCTCACTCCCATCCGGGTCACGGCACCAATGTAACCAGCCACTGCCCGCTCCGGGGCTCGAACACAGAACCTTCATAATGGGAGACGAGAGCGTGACCACACGGCCAAAAGCCCGGACTGTCAACCGCGCATTCAGCGCAGCTCTTAAGGCAGAGGGAGTGAGGTTTTACCAACGTACACTTGCGCAGCCACTGTTGTGTGGTTTACGCAGCCATCTTGGATCGCGCACCCAAGACGAAATCTTGCGATATTTAGTTCACACTTTACTATGGCAGCCTGTAAAGCACATACACACGTGGACAAAGTTGTTGGTAACATTTGTTCAATGAAAGAAAAACTCACAATGGTCACAGAAATAACTTGAATCTGAAAAAAGTAATAATAAATAAAAATTCTATGAAATTTAACCAATGAACGTCAGACGTTGCTTTTCAACCATGCTTCAACAGAATTATTGAAAAAAATAAACTCATGAAACACGCCTGGACAAAAATGATGGTACCCTTAGAAAAGATAATAATGTGATCAAAGGGACATGTTAATTCAAAGTGTGTCCACTAACAGGTGTCTACAACCTTGTAATCAGTCAGTGGGCCTATAGATAGGACTACAGTCAGTCACTGTGCTGTTTGGTGACATGGTGTGTACCACACTCAACATGGACCAGAGGAAGCAAAGAAAAAATTGTTTTGGAGATTAGAAAGAAAATTATCGCCAAGCATGTTAAAGGTAAAGGCCATGAGACCATCTCCAAGCAGCTTGATGTTCCTGTGACAACAGTTGCACTTATTATTCAGAAATGTAAGATCCATGGGACTGGAGCCAACCTCCCTGGGTGTGGCCGCAGGAGGAAAATTGATGACAAATCAAAGAGACGGATAATACAAATGGTAACAAAAGAGCCCAGAAAAACTTCTAAAGAGATTAAAAGTGAACTTCGAGCTCAAGGAACATCAGTGTCAGATCGCACCATCCGTCGTTGTTTGAACCACAGTGGACTTAATGGGAGAAGACCAAGGAGGACACCCCTGTTGAAAACAAGTCATAAAAAAGCCAGACTGGACTTTGCCAGACTACATGTTGACAAGCCACACAGCTTCTGGGAGAATGTCCTATGGACAGATGAGGAAAAAAATTGAACTTTTTGGCAAGGCACATCAGCTCTATGTTCACAGACCATAGAGCATTTTGACCACCAAAATGAAGCAGATCAAGAAAAGAACACTGTCCTTACTGTGAAACATGGAGGAGGCTCTGTTATGTTCTGGGGCTGCTTTGCTGCATCTGGCACAGGGTGTCTTGAATCTGTGCAGGGTACAATGAAATCTCGGACATTCATTGGTTAAATTTCATAGAATTTGTATTTATTATTACTTTTTCCAGATTCAAGTTATTTCTGTGACCATTGTGAGTCTTTCTTTCATTGAACGAAGGGTACCAACAATTTTGTCCACGTGTGTACATTTAGGGGACCCGGAATCCACTGGCCAAACAATAGATTTGTGTGTATTTTTTCACTGAGTGCAACAAACTCTGTCATCCCTCATCAACAATAAGTACCATCCTGAAGAATAACAATGTAATCAAGTGAGCTAATGTTGCAAGAGGAGTTAATGGTGTTAACAATACAGAGAATATGTTGAGAAGTTGTTGCTGGTGTGGATCAAAGGCTAGCGGTAGCTAGCAGGAGACACTGTTTCAGAGGCAAGCCTGCTGCATATGGATCTAACAAAGAAAACGCTTGCAAAGAGTGAGCCTGTTGACAAATTTAAAGCAGGCAGAGGCTGGTTTGAAATTAAAAAAAAAAAAAAAAAAAGAACAGGCACACACAGCGTCGTCAGGCATGGGGTGTTTGCAAGTGCAGGCAAATGTGCCTCTAAACTCTTCCATCCCTCCATCCCTGCCTTTCTGGTTGTTGTTTGCCAAGGCTGTCCACTGTTAAATGTTCAATTCTCCATTACTTCAGTCATTTGAGGTGATGTTTGTCTGAAACGTTTGTCTGTTGAAACAATGACCGATCGTAAACAGAGCCATGTGTGGATTGTGAATAAAGTTGTCACGCTTGTAGTAGTTCTTAATAAGTAATCATATATTTTTTAATAGTTTTAATATTTTACTTAGCTTTTTTTTACTGCTTAAAATACCATTTTTACATATTTTACTTGATTTTGTCCTGTTTTTTTCTGTTGCATATTAGCATGGCTATATTGTAAATCACCCAGCTACCTCAATATACCGCAATATAGGGTTTAAAGTAAATAAAGAAATAAAGAACTTACACAAATTATTACATTATCAATTTTTTTCAATCAATACTTTTGTGTTCAGATTAAATATATATACAGAATATTAATATATATATATACAGTACATCTGGGTTTCCTCCATATGTAATTGAACATGGCGGCCCGCCACTACAAAACAAAAGACGCCACACCGTAAAAATGAGGCCGATAGCCGATATTCTGAGCCGATATTCATTTGCAGTAAAAAAAAAGTGTAAAAATTGGCACTTCACTCACTTTGTTTAACTGCCTAAAACATGTTTATTTAACCAAATAGAAAAATAGCTCCAGAAGAGCATGAACTTCATAGACTCAGTAGTATTTCTTGGAAGTTGAATAAAAACATAAATAAATAGCTCCCTGAAATGGTTCCACAGCGAATGAAGTAACATTTACATATAACTTATCTTTGTTTTAAGTTCAAACACAACAAAAAGTACAGGGGGTTAACAAGCTCAGCAGCAACTCTTATAAAGGTAAATGAAAACTTATATAATAGCGCCCTGAATTTGTTCAGCCTTCGTCTTACTTCCCTGCAAGAATTGAATTTCTTACTTTCGCTCACAATCACACACACACACACTTTTACTAGCACGGACTGTTTAAGATTGTCGACATTATCAGCAGCCTTCTTTCAAGTAATTCACAGACATGTCTGTCAGGTACTACGAGGTAGCAGAGCTGCCGCTAATGTTTACTACGCTCTTACGTTATTCTGCTGCTCACTGTAACGTTAGTATGTTAGTAGTTGTGAGATGTCGAGCACTGGGTCGAGAAGGTTTACCTTGACATGTGTGTTTGCTCTCAGGATGTTCTCCACATGAGAAAACGTCCCTGTCAGCCATGTGTGTGTGTGTGTGTGTGAGGACAACGTCCGCTTCAGATTGGTTCTGCCACTAACGCGTGCTGTGGCTTGCTTAACCAGATGGCGCCGTGGGTGGAGCAATGATGGAGATTTCTTGATATCGGCCCATCCGATTTAAATAAAGTCCGATAACGATACATTCCAAATATCGACCACTAATATACAGTAGATACATATATAGCTTATTATTTACACACATATTGATCACAATTACTGTGAAAACAATTTAAAATATCAGAAAAATGGTGCGCTTTATTTTGATAAACATGCACCAGAATCGCCTGTCTACCCTGTTGCCGCATGTCTGACCAGATAAAAGTATGAGTTGTGTGTTCGTTTCAATCTCATTTGACTTTTTGGTGTCTTTGTTTAAACATTTGGCCTCTCACTGCCTCTTTGCGGCAGCTAGCTTTCTTGTTTTTGTCCCGTGACGGGCACGCTACAAGTGGCTATCATGTTCATGGAATACATCAATCATCGATCATCACCACGACTTACTTTTTTAAAGTGTCACTTAACAATGTTGCTCTCTTGTTATCATTCTAATACTTACAGCTTGTCTTCAAAACACTGGATGTGTGTCTAAGTTGTTCAACAAAATGGTAGTGTGTCCAGCTTTAAGACAGTGATGCCATCACGGAGTCTCCAACAGGTAGCTCGTAAGCTAGCAGTAGCTCACCAGCTGATGTTGAGTACTATTTTGTACTTCTGTACTAATTGCCACATAGTACTATTGGACTAAATAGGTCAGGTAACAAAAGGAGGCTGAACATTTTAACCTCTCACTCCAAGTCCTCTCAGCAACTTTGCCATTAAATTAGCAGTTGTGCAATGTTCTCCGTTTTTGCTGGTTGTTGAAAAATGTTAAATCAGTTAAATAAATAAACAAGTCATAAAAATAAAACAATTGCAGACGCAGCAGTGGCACGACAGCGGTGGCAGTCCTATGCAGCCCACCACCACAGCTTCATAAAATCCCAGGGGAAACGCTGTATACACACATACATACACACATTATTCTGGTTATATATATGTTATTATGAATTTTAATGAATTAATTATTAATTAATTAATTTAATATTTCAGTGCCCTAAAAATTATGTCTTCAAATTGATCAGATTTTTCTGGATCTTTGGAGGATGCTGAAAAGTGCTTTCTAAATAGTGTGTATTATTATTCTTGTGTTTCTGCCTGTTTGTCTTAACAAAACATATCTGCTGAAACTGTATATTTAATAGACTTTTTTTCTTTCTTCCAAACACATGTTAGGTTGCTTTGATATAATAAGAATAAGCACACCTTTGTACGGATCTAGTTAAAATTAAATCAGAATACCTTTTGCCTTAATTGTGTTTGCTGGACTGTTTACGTGCTGCCTGCGCATGGCAGGCTGTTTGTCCACGCTATTGACGGAGGACAACTGTGGATGAGGAGATGATGTAGCTATAAATATTTAATATGGTCCGTGCACTGTCTCACCCTGCATTAGACTTGAGGCAGAAAGGAACATCTGACTGTTTGCACCAAACAGAAGCAGCTGCAGCGTTTTCCTGCAGACAGAGAATGAGTTGAATAGAGGATGGTTTCATTTCTTTTCTTCAATATTTGGAGGAATTTATGTTTGCAGTCACGCACATAGCTGTGCTGTCCCCACAATCTCATTAGTTAACAGTGGACTGTTATCAAATATGGAATTAAAGACAAACTGCACTTCCTTTGGAATTTTGCCCGTCATCCACAATCCTTATGTGAAACATGAGCACGCGTCTTTCCTTTTTCTGTGCGTTCTAAAGACAGAAAAACAGATAGCATGAGACAACTAACAATGCATGACATGGGACACACCTATTTTGACTAATAAACCCTCAAAAAACCTCCAACAATGTTTTTTATACATCCTTAGACCATGCAGTAGCAGGTACATTCATGATAACATGTAATACTTACCGTATTTTGCTGTAGTTTTATCATTTTAAACATTACCAGAACTTCTTTTCTGAGTGCATTGATTTCGGATCTAGTGATACTGATACCATCAACAGCAGCAGCATGTCAAGCACATGTTTGTTTGCAACTGCTAAACATTCATGGAGGACTTTGTGACAACCGCCGCCGACGACTACTTTTGGACAAATGAGGATTCAGAACCTTATCTTTTTGAGCCTGAATATACAGAGGATGAGCTACAGCCTGCAAGAAGATAGAGTGAAACTTTGGAGCAAATGGGGGGCAAGTCATTGCACCGGCATGACTTGGTGGTGTAAATGTGGAGCCATGCCGACAGAAATGGAGTATTTCTGTTGCCCCGAGTGGCATACAGTGTTAGCATTGATGGAAGGGCTTTGTGTATGTAACCCGCCCTGCTCGCACTGCTCGCACCGGGGCTTGAACACAGGACCTTCGTAATGGGAGGCGAGGGCGCTGACCACATGACTAAAAGCCGGACTGTCGGTCGCGTGTCCAGCGCCGCTCTTGAGGCAGAGGGAGTGAGGTTTACCAACGTACACTCGCACAGCTCACAGGCTGGCATCCGTTACACTCACCCCCTCAAACCTCACTCCCATCCGGGTCACGGCACCAATGTAACCTGCCCTGTTTTGCACTGCCAGCACCGGGGCTTGAACACAGGACCTTCGTAATGGGAGGTGAAGGCCCTTGAGGCAGAGGGAGTGAGGCTTACCAACGTAAACTCGCACAGCTCACAGGCTGGCATCCGTTACATGTATACCAGTGGTCCCCAAACTTTTTTGACCCACGGACCGGCTTGTGTTCCCACAAATCTCCCGCAGACCGGGGGTTGGGGTGGAGGGGGGTTCGTACATTATAGCGATCTAATTTATCTTATTTATTATGTATTGTCTAAAACTAAGACATGAACAACATCACATTAAAAGCACAAAATGAATGCCGACCCAACATCCACCAGTTCAAGCCTGGAGTTTTTCCAGAGAGATGATTACATCGCTGTTTGACGTGTGTGGTAAAAGGCAGTGTGCTAGCATGAATTAACTTGAGACAAATGTGCACATTAGCACTCAATAAGTCATCCAAACTTACCTTTATGCATTCCCACGTAGTATCAGCATTTGACACCAAATATGAGGTGAAAGAAAAATGCTAAAAATACAGCAGCAGTAGAGAGAAAGTTAGCACATGCAAAATGGACAGGCGTCAAGTGAGACGGATGTAACAGAGAGAATCCGGCCACTTTTCAAAGTAAAACACCATGGAAGGTGTTGGCCCGGTACCAAATAACCCGAGGGTTGGGGATTACTGGTGTATATGGCGAGGAGTACATTGCTCCAAGACATTGGCATCACAACAAACGAAGAACTGTTAGCGCTAACAAACACTGCAGTGATAGAAACTTTAAAATAAACTTTTAAATGAACTGGAAAAAACGCCCCAGACAAGCTGGACCAGACGGACAAGTGTCCATTGACGAAGACACCATGATATTGATTGTGATACATGGAGCACATAGCACATGATGTCACAACACAGTCCATCTACTGTAGCTGTGTATAACCAAAACATGTGGCATGTGGGCTAATACTTTACAGAAAATTTGGTTGTCTATTCCTAGCTGTGCTTATGCTTGTTCTTGTTTCCTTGTCAGTACAGACAGGTGGGCAGTTGCAGTGGGCCCGTTACTTCTCAGTAGTGGCGTGAGGTGCTGCCTTACTACAGCAGAAAAATCGTTGTTTGTGTTAGCAACTACTATAACAATATTGCTGTAGCTTGGTTTATATACAGGTCAGTTATGTAAATAGAACATTGTTGGCATTTTGCGGAGGGTTTTTTAGGACTTTATAGTCAAAATAGGTGTGTCCCGCTACGTGCGTTGTTAGCCCCCAAACGCTCGCAGGCTGTTCTTTGCATATAGGTTGCTGTAATGGCTATTACTTCTCCTCAGCGTTTCTTCCCGGTTCTTGGGACCGCATTGCTATCAGAGAAGTAGTCAGTGATCATGCAGTTTAAAAGATTTACAAATTGTATGAACAAATAAGAGCAATATATTTGGTTACAGCGCTGGATTCTTCATCAATGAGGAAGATCGATGAAAGAAACCAGAATTAAATTACACAGAGTCTACATAACCGTTGACGCGCCCCTCTAGAAAGTGAAACTTAAGTTTGTGTACATGGAAAGTGAAAGTTACGTTTGCGTGAGAGAGATTGGCTCGAATTGGTTCTAACTATGCTGATAGCATGTCTGTTTGCTATGTTCTCCTCTCACTACTTTTCCATGGGTTATCTATAAGTGTTGTGGAACTCTAGTTGTCTTGTAGGCCTTCGATAAACTATTACAGTCGTCCCTCTCGACATTGCGGTTTGAGCATTGCTCCCTCACTCTTAAAAATGTATTGATTAATAAAGGATCGCTGTTTCATGGTTGACTATGGCCCATTATTTGTCCAAAAATATTGAAAGACGAGTCATATGTAGTATTCTGGTCACTAGGCGTCAGTAATGACACAAAACATTGATGAGACATGACATTACATTACAGTATCTTACCTTAACACAGCACGTAGTCAGTCATGGAATGTCTGACATGACAGAGTGAAAAAAAAGCTCTCCTCCCATTCCATGTGGAAGTGGTAAGTTTTGGCTTCTCACTTTGTCTTTCTTCTCCACTCCGTTTGGATTTTTTCATTCATCATTCATACTTTATTTGACCAGATAAACCTTGAGATTAAAAATGTCTTTTACAAGAGTGACCTGCCAAGACAGCAGCATAACCCAAAGCTTCTGACAAGACATTCCCAACATACAATACAGCATTCACAGTGAACAATCAACAGTTCCAACAATTTAAAAACAGTTACATTGGCCAAACCCATTCACTTCACAACCCTTTAAAATAGCTTTAAATTCTCCTAACGTAACAAGTTGAGATAAGTTTAAGTCATTTTGCATGACATTCCATGCAAAGAGAGCAGCGTACAGGAATGCTGTCTTACCTAACTCTGTTCTGATTCTAGGAACAACCATCAGTATGTTTTTCTAAGAGTGCAGAGCATACCGTTGTTGGTATTTATGCACGTATGTACAGAGGTAAGATGGTCATACATTTATAGATGAAGAAACTCAGCTGCGGCATACAATGTACAATGGTGAACATCATTGCCACAGCCAGCCATGAAGCGTAAAGCAAAGTGGTAAACAGTGTCAAGCTTTTTCAAAAGACGCTCTTACGTAATCACAAAAAGGAGGTCACCATAATCCAGCGAAGGTAAGAAAGTAGCGGAAATTAAATGCTTGCATAGGTTAGAATAAATAAATTGGAGGCTAAATAGTTAGCGCGCTAGCATGCTATGCTTAAAGCTGTGGCCATCTCTTGTGTCCCTGCAGCAATCCTGTAGCTTGTGCATTAGCAATGTGGTGTAAACAAAGAAAAATGGTGAAGTGTAAAGGTGACTATAGGGGTGTTAGTTCATGTCTACAGGGCTCTAATAATGGTAAAAAACTTATTTAGAAAGTCAGAAACAGGTTTTGTAACTACGATAATATTCCATTTATTAATATTGAATCCTACTTATTGAATCCTACTAAATTCAACTGGAACCAGTTAACCGCGATAAACAAGGGACACTGAAGACAGAAAAATGCACTGCGCTATAGACTGAATCTAAGGGTGTAGCAATATCTAACATAGTCCACCAAGGAAAATTGCTGTGCTCCTTATTTGAGGTGTATTTTTGCCCTGGTACCACATGACTAAATCTCTCTGGATCACCTACAAACTCAACATCGTGACCTGAAAAACGAGTTTCTAACCTATTACAATTGCTGTCATCTTTCCTTCAGTTTTCTGGTTGTCAGCATTGCAATAAAGTGCTTGGAACAACGATCATCATTTTTTCCCCCGGGGAAAAGCCTGGTTGTGTCATTCTCCATCTCTCCAGACCTCTGTTGCATCAATACAAGGGCTTTCTTTCCCTTCACTTGGCTGTCGCACAGCCATTTGGAAAATATGTTTTTATACTTTCCCTGTGCTCCTCTCCTGTCTTATTTTCTCCTTTCCGAAGAGTCAGATGCCGCAAATCATCCTTGCCCGTCTCTCCATATGCCTTACTATGAGTGTTTCTGTAAATTGATATTGATGATCAGATGTGAATGTAATGTCTTTTTCCCTTGTGGTGTCTTCTCTAACCTAGCATTTTCCCCCTGCGTGTCCTACATTGAGTTGTCAGCCTTGGCTGACCACCATGCAGGATGTGTGCCCTCGCTTCCCCATCTGTTTCTCTGTTAATCCTTCCATTTTTTTCATTCTCATCAAATTTGAAAGTTCTAGAATTAATCTTGTTGCACAACAACCACTGGCCAAAATAAAATCTTGTAGACTTTACAGTTGTCACAGTCACATGTGGACAATATAAAGTGGATATCCTCACATTTGCAATTCAGCATACACAACACCCCCTCCCCCCCAATAAGTCAACATAAATTGGCAATAATTTATAAATATGTGATAATACAAATAAAATGTACAGCATAGATGTACCTCGATTGGAAAGCCCACACATTTTACATGTTTATACTTTAGTGATAATGTTTTTTCATCAAGCATTGAGATTTCGCAGTTTGTACTGCGGCCCTTTTATGATAGTTGTGTCCTGCACTGAGAAACACTCACTTCAACAGTCAATCTGGACTCAAAACCATCTGCTCGAGTGTTCTAGCAAAACCACTTCACAGAACGAGCGGGCATAGTATCAAAAATATATATAACAACAACAGAAAGTCAGCAAAAAATGCACCACCACAATATGAAAACAATGTATTCCTTGCGTAGTTCAGAGAGGGCGTGTTCTCGAAGTGACTTCACTTCATCTTCAACAAGATTGTAAAAAAATGTAAAAAAGGGTCAATATGTCAACACTCGGGAACACATCCAGTGTGGGAAATGTTATTTTCCACGGCAAAAATAACAAAATGAACGTGTTTTGGGTCCATGAGCACTTTAAATGTGTTTAATAAGTGTGTGAGGCATAATTAGGGATTAAACCTGGATTGTGTTGTGAGTGAGCATTGGTAAATTAAGAGAGAAGGGAAGGATTCTGGAGCTGAATTTAATGTAATAATTACAACAGTCACTTTTATTGCTAATGTTGATCCGAAATCGGGGGACAACGTCAACGTCAAGCCCGCAGGAAGCTGTGGAGGGGGTATGGGACAAGTCGTGTGTTAAAAATAAAACATTTAAATAAAAAATGAAATGAAAATGAAAAATGAAAAACCCCTAAAAATAAAAACATTTTTAGGGGTGTTTCAATTAGAACACAAGACGCCCGGAAATCCAGCATGTACTGTAGTTTTTAGTTTTCCCAGATTTTTATGGATGAAGTTTATATATTAAAAAAAAGTCTATTGTCAAACCTTTCATTTTTTCCAAGTTTACATGAAAATACATGAAATGATGTCAATCATTGCCACCAGTGAATTTCCCTTTCTAATGAGTGAATAATGAAATACTTCATAGCTACAGAACTTTTCACCTTTGCTTTATTTAACCCGATATGAATACAAAACAATACAAAACAAATTTTGAGGTGATTCTGTTTAAAACCGATTTAAAATTAAAGCACAAGAAGCAAAATGAAGCAAGGGTTTAATTATCGGGGCCCTGTAGTCAGAGTTTCACACAATCGACTTGCTGACAGTCATCCTCCAATTTCTAATGCCGTAGCGCTTCATTCTGTCCCAAGTTCAGTTATATTATTGGCATTCCTGCCAGAGTGCTGCACAAATTAGTTTCAAACTCAATCCAGACAATGGCAGGCATTGAAAAACAACGTACAGCTGTCATCTTAGCACTCCCCTCCTCCATTGAATGCCTTCCTCAACATCTGTTGCTTCCACTCAAATTGTGGGCAGAGTGGTGAGGGGGTGGACACTGGGGGTCAAACCAATCTCTATGCAGATTGTTATAATTTCCTGTGTCACCCCATTCGGCTATCTTCATCTCTTGCTATATATGTGAATGCTTCACAGGTCCTTTTACTCACAAGCTTCTGTCCAGCACATTAAACAACGTAATTATCATGGCAGCTCAACCACAGAGTAACATATGCTAAGAATAACACTTAGGCTCGAATTGTGGGAACATACTGTCTGCTCATTGTGACAAATATTGCCACAGACAGACTTTAGTAAAGTATCAAAAACATGTATGATGCTCTGGACTGGCTTCCTTTATTTAAAGTACAAAAATTCCACAATTGAGATTTTGCCAAACCTACACCCAATAAACCACTGCAAAATAGAGGCGGGTGGCTCAATAGTATCATTATCAGTGATATCAGGATAGTACTGGTATCAGACTGGTACGAGTATGATGAGATTCATATTTTTCAGTGACTTTGTAAAAGTCAAGTTTGTGTACAAGTGAGAGTTAAGCTCGTGTGAGTGAGAACAACTCCTCTACAGTTGGCCCTCGCTACATCGCGGTTCGAACATCGCACGCTCACTCTATCGCGGTTTTTCAAAAATGTATAATTAATGCCTACACTAATGTCTGATGTCTAGTCCACACTGGCCACTAGGTGTCACTTGTAACATGCATCAGAATTGATCGCCATCGACAGGCTTTTATTGCCGGTTTGAAATATCTCACAACAGGCACAATAATAACATGCAGAATGCAGAAGAATGCCTTTTTTTGAATTATTACAGTATGACAAATAACAATTTTTGAAGACTGATTTATTAACCTATTTATTTAACGTTTTTCAACAACCAGCCCAACACGAACCGAGAACATTGCAAAACTGCTAAGTTAATGGCAGTTGCTGGGAGCACTTGAAGTGAGAGTTGAGCCTCTTTTTGTTATCTGATCTATTTAGTCCAATAGTACTATGTGACTATTACTACAAAATATACATATACATTACTATGTATATGCCCGCTTTGACACCCAAACTCCTGATGAGCAGAGAGGGTGGCTGAACCTGGGGAGCACACAGGACTCACCTCTCATGGTGACATCAGCTGATGTGCGCAGGGTTCTAAACAAAACAAACCCACGAAAAGCAGCAGGGCCAGACAACATCTCAGGACGTGCACTTCGGGTTTGCTCATCAGAGCTAGCTGATGTGCTTGCTGACATATTTAACCTGTCGCTTGCACAAGCATCTGTACCGACCTGCTTTAAGTCCACCACCATAGTGCCCGTACCCAAGAAGAGCAACGTGACCTGCTTGAATGACTATCGCCCTATAGCACTCACTCCTATTGTTATGAAGTGCTTTGAAAGAATAGTCATGACCCACATCAAAAAGAGCATCCCGGCGGCAACTGTGGACCCTCTACAGTTTGCATATCGCCAGAACCGGTCCACGGATGATGCAGTCAACACTGCCATCCACACAGCCCTTTCTCACCTACAGGGCCAGGACACATACGTCAGAATGCTATTTATAGACTATAGCTCTGCTTTTAATACAGTCTGCCCCCACAAACTCACAAATAAGCTCCTCACACTTGGCCTGTCTCCCTCCCTCTGTAACTGGGTGTTTAACTTTCTAACAGGCAGACCCCAGTCAGTCAGAGTCCACAATCGCACATCCAGCTCAAGAATTGTGAGCACTGGGACCCCACAGGGGTGTGTGCTGAGTCCACTCCTCTACACGCTCTTCACCTACGATTGCGTGGCCTCCCAGAACAACACCAGCATCATTAAATTTGCGGATGACACTACAGTCATCGGCCTGATCCCTGGTGGTGTTGAAACATCATACAGAAGAGAGGTGGCGGACCTCATAGCTTGGTGTCGTGATAACAATCTCCTTCTCAATACAGATAAGACTAAAGAGATGATCATCGACCCAAGAACAAGGGAAAAGGAGCCACATAGACCCCTGTTTATTGATGAGACTGAGGTGGAGAGGGTGAAAACCTTCAAGTTCCTTGGCACACACATCAGCGAGGACTTCACCTGGTCTCACAACACCCAACAAATTCTGAAGAAGTCCCAAAGGAGACTGTACTTCCTGAGAAGACTGAGGAAATTTGGCATGTCCACCACAATCCTGAGTTGCTTCTACAGATGCACTATCGAAAGTGTCCTTACCGCCTCCATCATTGTTTGGTACGGTAACTGTACAACACGTGATTGGAAGGCACTCCAGCGGGTGATCAAGACCTCACAGAACATTGTTGGGGCAGCCCTCCCCTCACTGCAAGACATTTATACATCTAGAGTCCTACGCAGAACACACAACCTCATCAAGGACAGCACACATCCACAACACTCATTATTCACACTCCTACCGTCAGGCAGACGCTACAGGAGTTTGAAGTCCAGGACCACAAGGCTGGCAAACAGCTTTTACCCACAGGCCATCAGGCTTCTCAGCGAAGCACTCGCACACGCCGCACGCAACACACGCACACACTCATAGCACTTTATTTATTTATTTATTTATTTGTATTATTTACTTGTATTAATGTCTCTTCTGTTGTTGTTGCTTAATTTATTGGTATATATGTTTATGTGTTTATGTTTCTTATGTTCTTATTCTTTCTTGTGTTTTCTTTCTTTTCTTGGGAGAATGAACAGAATAAGATTTTCATTGCATGGTATAACTGCTGTTTTACCATGCACATGACAATAAAACTCTCTTGAATCTTGAATCTTGAAAAGTACTTTGTACTTTAACATTTTTTACTATTTGACACAAACCTACATTTGATTTGATGCCTGTTTTAGAGCAAAACTAATACGTTTGTAATTGTTCAATAATAAATTTTTAGTTCAAAATACCACAATTAACAAAATAAAATAATTCAAATATTTTTGTTATAGAATTGTGTCCTGTATAAAAAGTATAAATTGAGAGTCCAGGGTTATGATAGCGCAGGTGGATCCAGCTTCCAGCACTATTAAATCTACTTTGACAAAAAGAAAGCAGAGGTGAGCTATTTTATGTGACTGCCAACATTTAATTGTAGTTTATTTACAAAGCACATCGCCACTCAGTGCTCTCATTTGTCATTAAATACAGATGTCATGTTTGAATAAAACCAGATTTGGCCGCCGAAGACCAGGTCGCCTAGGCGCCCGCCCTCGACCGCCGCCCAAAGCGAATAAAACACTTACAAAACTACTAAGAGGTGAAGCAGATATTCTTAAGTGAACTGCTCAACATCAGCTGGTGAGCTACTGCTAGCATACGAGCTAACTGTTGACCCCTGTGATAGCATCACTGTCTAAAGCTAGACATACTAAGTGTTTATGTTGAACAACTTAGACACACTTCTAGTGTTTTGAAGACAGGCCATAAGTATTATAATGATAACAAAAGGGGAAGATTGTTAAGTGACACTTTAAAAAGTAAGTTAGCATAATTGTGATAGACACTTCTAGCTCGCCCGTGATTTATCCAGTTACCGCCGGAGAGGCAGTGCAAATGGATAGAAGACTCCAGAAAGTCGAATGAGATTGAAACGTGAGCAATCCCACACGCTGGCAATAGAAAGGTTTTGCATGTGACAAGCCGTCGTCAGTTGACTACACATTTTACGGACAATTTTTCATTTGCAGGCGATTAACATTTCCGGTGCATGTATATCAAAATAAAGCACAACAAAACATTTGTGTGGTATTTTACATTGTTTTCGAACGAATTGTGCTCAATATGTGTGTAAATAATAATCTATATATGTATCTATATAGCATATGCATTATATACATTCATTAGGGATGGCCGATATTGGCTTTTTTGCCAACAAGTTCCGATTCCGATATCAACCAATACTGATATGTGTAACATCACATATCTCCTGTTGTGGAAGGACTGGACTTGACTTATGATCTTATTGTGTATTATTATTATTTATTATGTATATCGCACTACAAATTTGATGTGATCTGTTCCGTATTTATTTATGTATTTATCCTTGTTCTATTTTCTTATTTTTCTTACCCCTCATGCCTTCCTTTGGTTGTTTTATTTTGTAATTAAGTTCATTATGACATTTTTCCAGCATTTTAAAGGTAAACAAGCTCCATTTGTTTAGTCAGGCACATTTTCACGTGCCATGACGTTCGGCATCGGTGTGATTCCCTGTCTACCCATTGATATCAAGGCGGCAGCACCGGGGCTAAGATGAAAGTCAAGGGGCTCGCAAGGAAGTGGAGATTCAAGCCTTCGGTACCTTCCATTATCATGGGAAAGGTGAATTCTCTACTGAGCAAGATCGACGACCTGGCAAGAACCTTCAGGGAGTGCAGCTTATTTGTGCTTCGCTGAATGGCTAACAGCTAGCATCCCAGAGGCTAACTTGAGGAACTAGCTGACTTCAGTACAGTCAGAGCGGCCAGGAACATAGGAGCCTGTGGAAAGCACAAAGGAGGTGGGCTTACACTGTATGTGAACAAACTGTGGTGTCATCCTGCCCATGTGAACATTCAAATGTCCATCTGTACAGCATTTTTTGATATCGGTTGTCATATCGTGAAAACCCCCGATACCGATGTCTACTGATCACATTTTAATGCAATGCAGGTATGTGCACGATATTAGCGGTGGGCCGATATTATCGGACAACCCAAACATTAACACAAAATATTACTTAACATTGTTTTCAAGTAAATTTTCAAGGTGTGGCGGCTTTTATTTTGTATTGGCACGCAGCCACGATCAATTACATGTAGCGGAAACCCTGCACCTTAAATTCTACCTTGTAAAGTAAAGGGAATTGCGCAAACTGTGAAAGGGGTCGGTGATCAGTCCTGTTTGATTAAAAAAAAAAGAATCTTGTACCTCAAAGCAGGCTGATACAGTATGTCAGAGATCCGCCAGCCTATAGCTTTGCTCCTAAATGTATTTATTAATAAGATAATGGTATTGATAAAAGTCTCTTTTCTGCTATTGCTGCTTAAATTTCTCTGAATGAATGTTAAAATTTGAAGTTCATTTCTTCCCCTGAGCTTGCTCCATTATATCACTTTTGATATCACTTTTTTTCACCCTGCTGATGAAAACAATCCTGTTTTTGTTCATTCTCAAAAGAAGCTTTCTGAATTGGAAACTAAAGAGGATATCTTATTGTGGAATTCAAATGCCTATAGATGGATTGTTTTGTTACCATCACTGCCGTTTCAAACGTGGGTCAAGCTACAGCCTGAAGACAGTAAGGACGGCCCGGACACTCACCCTGGATGTGTCGTATAATCAATGCAATCGTTCCGTTTGCCACTTATTGATGATAACGGCCATCTTACATAATGCAGTAGAAAAACAAAATAATCATTTAAATCAAAGCCCACTGAACGCTTGCTCATGAGTACAATATACACGACAGAATAGAACTAGCCCAGGGTGACTGATATTCTGTGCGTCATGCATTTGTGTATTTATTTTATACTACAAGGGACATTTGATATTTAAGATTGTGCCTTGCTGTAAATTTCCCCGCATGTGTTTTGTTCTCTCCTTGTGATTCCCTCATGACTGTTCCCTGTGGTTTAGACCTTGTTTCCGTGATAGTAGCCTTTTTGTGTGTGGAGAATCCAAGTCCACTGAAAATGATATATTTGATATGCAAATAGTACTGCTGGTAAGACAAATAAAGTAAGTCTTATGATTCAGGAGGAGGATATTTAAGCTTTGCAGACGACATTCTTTATCTGGATTCCTCAGATAGTTCTGAAAAGTAATGGTCTGTCTGTCTCTGACAGTATACAGTACATGTGACATGAACGGTATACTGTAGATATATACTGTATATACACAGACCATACGATATACCATCATCTCAGACCTTACGATGTACTCGTTTTAGACGAATATCTGTTACGGATAATGCATTTTTGCCGAGTACGAGCATGAAACGAGTACAGCTCGTCACTATACGTAATCGTGATGAAGGAAAATCCTCCTTGGGTAACTACTTATGTATTCACTCTTTACGCTCTGTGATTGGCCAGTCACACACAGCGAGCGGCCCTACCTAGACAGACTCCCTACAGCCAGAGAGAGGAGTAAGCGGTGCTTTTGACAAGATAGAGTTGAAAACGGCTCGTGTCGCGTTGGTCACCGCCTCCACGTTGGACGGGTTTTTATAGATTTTCCTCAGCTCAGCTCATATCTAAAGTTACCTGGTAAACTTGTTTCGTTACGTACACGAAGCATTTGACAATGCAGAGCTTAATGTTTGCATGAATCACCAACTTCACACAGATCATTAAAAAATGATTAAATAGTAAAGTCTTACAGACCATGCACAGAATGTACAGATTTGAGCCCCACTCATTTCTGGTCAAACCAGGCCCCCTTCCGGTTTATGCCCCACCCACACAGATACGGCTACAGATCATTTAAATGGGTGAACAGATACAGATACAGACTGTGGCGAGTACAAATACATTTTATACTTTAAATGTGTTTAAAAGGTACAGTATGTGAGGCTTGTGAGAAAACAACTGAGAAAGGGAGGGTTGAATCTTATTTGATAATTACACAGTCACTTTTAATGCAAATGTTGATCCAAAATCGGAGAAAAACGTCAACGTCAAGTTAGCAGGAGGGTTTGGAGGGAGGGTGGGGGTATTGAGCCGTGTTTCAAAAATAGACATTTTTATGGTTGTATCGATTACTTGTAATTTTTCACCATTTGCTGGAGCTTCTGTAGGGCAACCCTTGTGAAAAGCGGGGACTACAGCAGTATGTATGTTTTTCTTGGGTTCCTTCTTCCTCTCGCTGAATGTCTCTTCCTTGCGTCATAAAAAACACACAAAGGGCCTACCACTCTTCAATGGCCCACATGTCTGCATCTTATGGGTCTGTTGTTAAAAAGAGGACACTTTGTAAAACAATGGGCCACAAGCATCGATTGCTTAAGCACAACCGAAGTGGTGAAAGACTGGTGACAAAATGACACAACTGTAAATATTGACTGGCTCTAAGTATCATTTTTTTACTCATGTCCGTCATGGCAACCAGCTGCAATTATTATTGCACAAACTATGCTCCTATATTGATGGCTAATGATGGGTCTGTGGATGTTGGACTTGGAAAAGTATTTAAATATTTGGTCTCCCCAGCCCCTTACAAAGACATGAACAGTCCATCATTTTTTCTTAGCTTTCCTTGAACAGAGAGAGACAGAATATCAACAAAAAAACTCCAGAAATAGAACACTAAATGAAGGTCACTAATTATTTATGTATTAATTGCTATGAATTTATATATTACTCTATATGATTGTGTGAAATAAGTATTTGAAAATGTTAATTAGTACTTGGTGGCGAAACCCTTGTTGGCAAGCACACGTCAGACCTTTTTTATAGTTGGCCACCAACTGTTGCGCAAATCTCAGGAGGGTTTTTGCTCCAGTCCTCTTCACATACTGTTCAAATTCTGAAGGTTTGCTTGGGAACTGAAAGTTTCAGCTCCCTCCACAGATTTGAAATGGGATTAAGGTCTGGCCACTCCTGGATTTTAATGCACTTCTCCTTTGCTGCCTTGGCTGTATGTTTTGGGTCATTGTCATTCTGGAAGATTCATCCACGACCCAGCTTCAGTTTTCTGTTTGCGGCCAGAAGTTTGCTATCCAAGATTCTACAGTACATCGAACCCTTAATTAAGTCTTCTGGTACCCTTAGCAGACAAACAGCTCCAAAGCCGAATGTTACCACCTCCATGCTTGACAGTGGGGATGGCGCTCTTGGGGTCATAATCAACATTTCTGTGAGTCAAGTTGATGCCACAGAACCTTCTTCAACAGAGGGACCTTGTAGGCACTACATGATCTCAATCCATCACAGCAAATTTTTTCGGTTGTAAGAATTGAAGAATAAGGAGTAATTGCAGTAGTGGTTAGACATAGCATTTTATGTACACTGTGGTTCACGATTCTTCTTACTTGCGCTTCTTAAACATCAACGACTTGTACGATTGGATCATTTTAGTACATTGGAGTTCTTTACTCAATCCGTTCCATAATTATTGTGTGGAGATGTAGGGAAATAACTAGAAAAGCACACCATAAAACTATAACTATAAAATAACTAAAAGTACACTTCACTCACTAACTGTGCTAAAAAAAGGTCAGTTCGGATAATCCATAATGCCGCTTATCGAGAACATACCAACCCCTTTATTGTTAAAATCACAATTATTAAAATTTGCTGATCTGGTAAACCTCCAAACATCTAAAATTATGCATATAGCAAACAATAATCTGATAACCCAAAACTTTATACAATTCTTCTTAAGAGAGGAGAAATATGACCTTAGGGAGAAATTTAACTTAAAACATTTATATAGGTGAACACTAAAAACCTTAATAAATACCATATAACCATAAATAAAATATATCACAACCCTTAACTCCTATTGCAACACATTGTGAAAGTGCCTTATCAATTCTTATTGTATTTCAAATTGGGTTCTATTTCAAAATTGGTAAATGGTACATGATGAATACAGGAAGTGCACAAGCAAATGTATTAGCAGCTGATGTGAAACGGAAACAGGGTAGGTTTAAATAAGCTTCGCTTCTTCCTACTCCATTTTAGACATGTGCAACTGTGAATTGTCACGTGTTTTATCCCAATGCAATCTGTATCCATGTTCCAAATAAAATTAAACTATTACCATTATCATAATCTGATTCCACATACCGATATGCTGAAGGTTTTTAACGTTGTTCGTGTGCAATGTTTAAAGTTTAATTTCTCCATAGGGTCATATTTCTCCGCTCGTGTTGAGAACAATTGTATTGCGTTTTTGGCTAGCAGGTTATTGTTTGCTTTATGAATAAATTAAATTAATTCTTGGGTAAAGCTAAAACAACTTCATGTGTGTCAATTAGAGACCCAATTGGGATATTTAAATAATTTTGGAACACTACATGCATATGGCATGCTTTCTGGACAACGGGCACCTGGTGGTCACTATCCAAGGAACACCTAGATGAAACAGATGGATATTACCAGGGGTAAACTGCATGTTGGTTTGGGTGACTCTTGGGGAAGATGGCCCTCTTGTATATGCTTCTTGACATGACCTGACCTCAGACCATTCTAAACGTTGGAAAGGAGAGGCAGCACACAACGTGAAGACATTGTAGAGAAAATGGAGGAGAAACAAGGCAACAAACAAGGAAATTGGTAAGTTAAGAAACCAAGACAAGCTGGACCACAAAATAGGGACCAAGCGAGGAGTGGAATCCATTCATCCTTTTATCCATATTCTTCCGCTTACCCAAGGTCAGGTTGTGGGGGCAGCCCCTAAGGCAAGAAGCCCAGGCTTTCCTCTCCCCGGCAGCTTTGTCCAGCTCCTCCTGGCAGATCCTGAGGCATTCCCAGGCTAGCTGAGAGACATAGTCTCTCCAATGTGTCCTGGGTCTTCCCCGGGGTCTCCTACTGGTCGGACGTGCTCTGAAAACCTCCCCAGGGAGGCGTCGGGCCCCAGCCACCTCATCTGCCTCTTCTCAACGCGAAGGAATAGCAGTTCTACTCCCACTTTTTCCTGGATGACAGTGCTCCTCACCTTATCTCTAAGAGAGAGCCAAGCCACTCAGCCAAACTTATTTTGACTGCTTGTACCCGAGATCTTGTCCTTTCGGTCACTACCCAAAGCTCATGACCATAGGTGAGGGTAGGAACGTAGATTGACCGGTAAATTGAGAGCTTTGCCTTGTGGTGAAGAGGGAGCTGAGCCGAGGAAAGCAATATGAGGGAAAAATGTTTTGGAGGGCAAGATGCTGACACAAAAGAGATGTGGCATTGCATAGGAATAAGAGGGGACTACTGTATCAATAGCACATGTCCCGACAAGCAGCAAAAGTGAAAAGAGGATTAGAGAACACAGAAAACTAGGCTGCAGGATGAGCATTGAATTAGAACAGGACCCATGAGGAGGAGGCGAGAGCTAGGTAGAAAGGGAGGAGGTGAAGGAGAGAAGCAAAAAGGGGAGTCATGGAGCAGGGCAGATATAGCAAGACACAATTCTGATGGATGGGAGAGGAAATACAAAAATAGAAGAGGACCCGCGCAGATGGACAGGTAGAGGAAAGGACGAACAGGGTAGGAGTCATTGTGTGAGAAATGGGTGAAAAGTGGTGAGCACATCAAACAGGAACATTTTGTTATGCTCCTCAACATATGATAACAGTGAGAAAGCACCGTTTTGTTATGCTCTTCAACATATGATAACAGTGAGAAAGCACCGTTGGCTTTTAAGTTATATTCAGTGGGTCTTGAGTAGTTCCAATTCATTTAAATCTTTTTACCTCAATATGAGCCACCAAGGTTCAGCTTGTTGAGTGAGAGCTGACAACTTTTGACAGGTTTTTTGATTGTGTTAAGTTCTATGATTCAACCTCAGTGACTCAGTCAGGAACTTTTGTAGTCGTTAAACCCCAGGTTATTGTTAAAAACACTGCCCTAATCATTAAGCTAATTTAACAAATACAGTCACTTGTACATTTGCAGTCACTTGTAATGCAAATGTCTATGTCAAGCTAATGAGTGAGTCATTTGTATTGCAAATGTTGGTCTAAAATTGGAGGAGAATGTCAACATCAAGAAAGCTGGAGGATTGGTTGGGGGTTGCCCCCCAATCCTGTATCAAAAATAGACATTTTTAATCAATTATTTGCAGGGTTTTTTGCCATTAACTGGTGGTCCCGGAATGTAACGCCCGCCGAATGCACTTAACATTATGATTGAGCCATACGAACTCCACCTAGCAACAAGTGGTGATTCTGGTGATTCTGTTTACGTTGCATGCATATGACAGCTATAATTTTATTTTAAGTGGGAAGATTTCCTGGTCGGTAGCCTGCCACAGTGAGCGATGTGCCATCATTTTTCCCCACGTGACTGTGAATGGTTGTCTCTACATGTCAGCCCTCATCCCCAAAATGAAACAAACCTCTCGTGCCTTTTGTGCTTGGTGGAGGTAAGATGATCTTGTATTGTGTGTCAGTAATATAATACACAATTAAATCATAGGTCAGCACCTTGAAACAACTTCTGGTAAGATTTGGCAACTTTAAAAGGCCAGCAGGATAATAACTTTTTTTTGCCACACAGAAATCATTAGCTTGAATTCTTGTGTTTGTTTGTCCTCAGACAAGTGTTATTTTCGTTGTGTAACTGACCTCATTGTTGAACTCTGACTTGCCATGCACTAGCGTGAGTCCATACTGTAGCTCCAGCATGGTGTCTATGGTAACATTTCCCTGTGGGTCTTTGTGACAAGCGTGCTTGTGGTGTCTGACCACAGGTACCGTAATTGAGTACCTGTTCAGCCAGGTCAAAGATGATTCATTGCTCAGACGCTTCATTGAATACTCATTAGCTGTCATATGGGTGAGGGTCCTGGGAACTGCTCATGGGAGAGAGTTTGGGGTTTTTTTTGTCTCCCTGACTTTTTTCCATGCAATTAAACCAAAACCAGTGAAGACAAACGCTCGGTGGTATGCAAATTGAGAATTAGTTTTAATACATGCATGGACTACATTGCCTCTCCAATCATAAGTTGCAGATGCATATAGTTGTTACGGTTAAAACGTGTGGTGCTTTCCAAAGTTGTTGGGGGATCTCATGCTGGATCCAAGGTATCTTCTTGCTGCCAACAACAGTAACTGAGTCATTTTAGAGAGGCGAAAGATTTTTGCATTTTAGCCCCGCAGCCAAAAAACATAATTGAGAAACAATTTTGCACATCAGTGTGCATTAGTCTGACAAGATATACAGTAGCTCCCTGCTTTTCATGGGGTTTACAATCCAGGGCCACCAGCAATTGGTAAAAAACTGTGAGTAATTCATTGTTTTTGACACACGGCTTGCTCCCCCCCACCCCCACATTCTCTTGCTAGCTTAACGTTGATGTTCTCCTCTACTGCGATTTTAGATTTAGAACATCCAACCATCTTCCATGTCGCTTATCCTCACTAGGGTACGGGTATGCTGGAGCCTATCCCAGCTGATTTCGGGCGAGAGGCGGGGTACACCCTGGACTGGTCGCCAGCCAATCGCAGGGCACATATAGACAAACAATCATTCATTCACATTCGTACCTATGGACAATTTAGAGTCGCCAATTAACCTTGGAATGTGGGAGGAAACCGGTGAAAGCCCACACACATATGGGGAGAACATGCAAACTTCACACAGAGATGTCCAACGGAGATTCAAACGCAGATCTTCCCGATCTCTTGACTGTGTGGCCAACATGCTAACCACTAGGCGACCGCGCGGCCGATTTAGAACATTTGCAATCAAAATGACTGTCTTAATTATTAGATTTAAGCTCCAGAACCCTCTCCTACTCGCTTCAATTGCCATTGTTTCCTCTCGACACAATCCAGGTTTAAGCCCTAAATATGCCTCACACATAAATTAAACGTATAAATTAAAGTAGGCCTACTAAATGTATCAGTACTCACCACTAATGAATGAATGATTGTCAAAGCCAGTGCTTCCATAGCCAAACAAACTTCCATCTCAGCACACAACTATTGTGCATTGAAGGACTGCCGAACAAAGTGCGGAATCTCAGCTTGACAAAAAAACATTAACAGTGAAGCATAAAGACATTTTGTGGGCTTTCTAACAGTGATAAATGTATGCTGCACATTTTACTCGTGTTACAATCAGGGTTGTCACGAGACATCCAACTCACGCGACGAGGCAATGCATGAGATTGGGTCCATGAGAACGAGATGAGACGAGATTTTAACATTAATTTTATGAAAAGTACAATAAAAAATGACTTGACAAACTTTTTTATTTAATAGTGTCACAAAACAATCAAAGCAGGTTGAATTTTTTGTTGCACAAACTGACACTAATTATTGTCACCAATTTTTGAGACCAAATAAACCACTAATATTATGATAATAATAACAATAATAGCAATAATAATAATGCATTATTTCCTTTAATATGTCATCTTTCACTCTGTAAAGTTGTGGAATTGCCGTTTCTGATGTATTTTTTCACAGGCAATTAGTACTGTCTGTCAAACGTTTGCAGCATGTCTTGAAATGCTGGCTTTTCATCTGTATTAAAGAGCAACAGTTAATTTGCGATGACTTTCTGTGAATGCAAGCAATTTTTCACTGTTCCGTTTGTATTTACATTGTCAACTAAACATCTCAGTGAGTGTTGACTGTCGGGATAAACTTTCTGCATCTGTGTATTTTTTTTTCCAGGTCGGAAAACTGAGTCAGGTCAATATGTTCGAAGTGGGCAAGTTCGTTTTAGTGCCTTTTATGTTGCTATTACTTTCGAATAAATTCGGCATACTGGCTTGTTTTCGTTGATGGGGTCACCTTGCTCATTCATATTCCCACATGAGGGCTGTGGCATTTGGCTTTACAAGCATCTTAGATTACTCTTCCCCACTATTCTGCTTTGTGTGTGTGTATGCTAGCGTCCCCGCTTCCCCCCCACAAGAGACAAAACTGTATGACTGATAAAAGATCTCACTCTGTTTGCTGTTGTTCTATGAGCGTTTAGATGCTGGATCAATGTGCACAGTGAACCCAAGTTCATTTTCATTTATCGTGTGATTAATTTATTTAATTATTCTTGCTAGACAGTATTTTTCTGAACTCTTGTCACGTTTTAATCTTGTACACCCGTATTATTTGTAAATAGAATATTTTCGTAGTTAGAGCATAGAAAACCTGTTTACAACCTTCTAAATACTGTTTTTAAACATTATTAAAGCCCATTAGACATGAAATAACACCCCTATAGTCACCTTGACACTTGTATTACCCAATATAGTATACATAATATGAGCAAATAAGCCATTTAAGACATAAATAAGACTCGTGCTCCTGCGTTTTGTTGTAAATGCATTCTGTTGCTGGAGGAGCTGACTGAGGGGTGGACAGGAAGTGATATGTGTTATGTCCGCAACAGTAGCCCATGTTTTTATTCGGGATTATTGGGCCTGTTGTGAGATAAGTCAAACTTGCAATAAAAGTCTTTTGTTCCTGCGATCAAGTCTGGTGCTTGTGTGTCTTACATTACACGAAAAGTGATCAGTGGAGAACACAACATATCATCCCAACCTCTTTGAATGAAGTCATTTGTATTTTAGTTCCATCCATATTTTATTGGCTAAAAATAGGCTATATTCATCCACAAAACAGCATGATTTATTTATATATTTTTGAAAAACTGTCAGAGTGAAGCCGTGAAATTCGAAGCGCAAAATTGCGAGGGATTACTGTATATATTACATAGTATAACTTCCCACCACTATTTGAGAAGCACTGGTATAAACTATTTACAGCTAAATTAAATAGTATGTTTTGTACATACTATACTGTATAATCATGCTTAATTAACACAATATATAAAATTGTACAAAAAGTTAAACCAGTGTTTAACGTTTTAAAACTCAGAGAAAATCACATTCATTCTTGTGCCTTTCATGGCAGAGGGCATGGGTTCAATTCCTGGCCCTGATGCAATTGACTCACTGTGGCGACCCCTGACAGGGAAAAGCCGAGAGAAGACAAGCAAACTCTGCAGAACTAATCAAAAGGCACCTAGCTCCCCAGAACATAAGAAATATATCCGCACTGGAACGCTAATCGCTGTTAAAGGCATGGTCCTCACATAAAGCAAGGTCATCTTTAACACTGCACAAGGAACGCCTTTACGATATCCAGTAAGACTCCAGGCTTGAAGTGTCTTGGTTGGTTAGCAATTAAGTTGTGCTTGGCTCAGCAGTTAACTCTTTATTGTCACAGCACCGAGGTAATTACCTGAGGGAATACAAGGAGGTGTCTATTTGGGGAAAGGTGCTTATTTGTTCAAGTGGTGATTGAGGAAACATAGTAGCTTTTCACAGGGGTTAGGCTCCGGGACCACCAGAGAATGGCGAAAAACCGCGAGTAATTGATACGCCCATAAAAATGTCTATTCATGAAACACGGCTCACTGCCCCCTCCTTCAAACCCTCCTGCTACCTGATGTTGACATTTTCCTTCAATTGTGGCTCTTCAATTGCCATAGCATCTCATAACACAATCCAGGTTTAAATCCTGAATATGCCTCACACACTTATTTAAAATGTAAAATGAAAAGGTAATTACGACTAATGAATGATAATGTAAGATGGACAGATAGAATCTGAGTCACGGTTTAGCCTTTCACCTGGTCGTCCGGCTAGCAGTAAAGGCCAGCAAGCTAGAGAAAGCGTTTTTCCAAGCCACGTCTACGTAATCAACACTAGTTGCCTGTTGTAATTCCACTAATGACATACAATTGTATATTAAATTCAATTAACTAGGGATTCTCCGATCAGGGTTTTATGCTGCCAATTCCGATCAACCAGGACTGAAATCCATGTGATCGATATCTATCACATGGATTAATTATACCTTTTTACATTTATTTATGATGAGTGCTATTGGCCAGGGGTGCCGTATAAAGGGGAAAAGTCAAGACACTTCCAAGGTCCCTTGACTGCCAGGGGGCACACAAAATAGGTAATTACTCATAAAATTAGTAAGTAATTAATTAATGGGTGGGGGAGACGTGATTTTTTTTCATGGGACATAGAATTTCTGGCTGCACCCCTGCTACTGGCTATATGATATGAAAAAAGGCGACCTAAAATCACCTTAATTTAGACAAAAACATATTTTGCTTACTTTTTCAAGAGACATATCACTCTTGAAACTCACAGAGGATGAGATGCCTTCTTTCACGAGACTTTCATTGTGAGAGTACATTGGTGGAGCGCGAGCAGGACTTCCAGGTAAGTGAGAGGTAAATGACAAAGGCCGGTCATCTCGTCCGAATTCAATTATCCTTTGGGTTATTAGCTTAGTCTCCTGATTGTCACACACACATACGGGAGAGTGTTGGCCACATGGCTGCGTTAGCTGCTGTTGGAATGATTGTCACACCATGAGCCTCGAAAACGCATCATACTCCATCACATGTTTGTTCTTCAAATGCCGGATTAAAGCGTATTAATGTGCTGCCCACGGAAGATTGTTTTCATGGCATTTGCTGGCTGTTAAGTTCCACACGGCAGACATGTTTTTGTTTTGAAGGAAAGTGGGAGGACAACACTGCCAAAGACGTTAATTAGGGCAAGACACTACACTGCACGAAGGGATCACTGCGGGCTGCAATAGTACTAGCCACAGGTGATCGGCGTTGAAATGCATTTATCGGCATATGTGATTTTTCATGTAAATCGTCCGATACTGATTGGTGGCCGATCGAACAGACCGAGCCTCGTATAAACAAATTTAAAAGTATAAAATCAATAGGTACTGACCAATATGAATGATAATGGAAGATGGAAGATAATTTGAAGATGATCGAAGCCAGCGCTTCGGTTGCCTCTTGTCTGAGCACACAAATATGGTGCGTGTAGAAGCTCCGATCAATGTGCAAAATCGCGTTGCTTGACGGAAAAACATTAGCAGTGAAACATAAAGACATAAACATGTAAAAATGATGGGCTTTCAAACAGTGTGGTAGCTATATGTATGTCGTACATTTTGCCCATGTTATAACCTATTTCTAAGTTTATAACTTATTGCCAACATGTGTTTATTTTTATTTTCTATTTTTTGGGGACAATTTTTTAAATAAAATTAAATTAAATTAAATAATTTTTTTTAAATTAAATTAAATTTTTGAACAAAAAAATGTAAATACATTTTTTTGTTCAAAAATACACAAAATTGTAGGGCCACGAGTGCTAAAATGCAAATGTGTGGAGATCCACTGTACAATATTTTGGTATCAGCTCATACTGCTGTTATTATTCTATGAAGTGACTCTAATGGAAAAGTACAACATACAGTATCCTTTAAAAAAATGCACCCTTCCAACTTTTTTTTGTGCTTTCTTAATTGACTGGGAATACAATACAAGATATCGAAGAGAAAATTGCTATAAAGTCTTTGGAAAATTTATTAGAACACCCTACTTTCTTTGGTTTATTGTTCCATTTTAATGCGTGGTACAACTAAAGGTACATTTGTTTGGACAAATGTAATGATAATAACAAATAAAGCTCATAAGAGTTTAATTCAAGAGCTGATATCTAGCAACTTCCATGGTTTTCTTGACAATAACCAAAATCACTTGTATATCACGATCGGAGACACAACTGAACTCTGCTGAAAACTAACACACACTTATAAATACACTCACACAGACACACACACAATGGCGCCATTACAACAAAGTACAAAGTAAAGGCTCTACTTGATGAAATGGCACAAAGCACAAACAATAAAAGCAAATATGTCCCTGCCACCAACCGAGAACTACACAGGAACATAAGATGACACTTTTTGTATTTGATTGTGCATATTTTATCTTAGTAGTTGTCTTTATTGCGCTTGGCAACTGCCTTTTGGTGAACTTGTGGTGGAGCACATATTGAATCGATTACACAAGACGGACCTATCTTAACCAATGGATGTCAAATGAAGGAAATTACATTCTACGACGACATTAGAGAAAAAGATGGCAAGAGATATAATCATAAAATGCAGATGTGAGGAGAGAGAGAGAAGAAAAGAGCTCCATAATGACTGCTGGTTAGGTCATTCAGTGTGCCAGCTCCCTAATTTAGTCTTGCATCGCAAAGCTGAATCATGGTATGACCCTCAACTAAAGAGCCAGTGTTTGAGGTTGACCTTGTCTTGCCTTTAGCACATGGAGACGCAACCACTTCAGAGTCCTTCCCATCCATCAAGAGGAAATTGGTCATAGCAATGACTGACGGTTTCACTTAAGGGGTTTTCCCAACAATCGCAGGGTATGAATTGTGTCTGTATGTGAGTGACATTCATTGTTAAACAGAGCTTTCATTTTAGCCTCTTGTGTACATGATCTCATGCAAGAAAAAAAAGCAAGTGAAAATATCGCTTTTGTGCAGCTCTCATCCTATTTTGTTTGGTTAGTTGAGAATACGGAACGTCAAAGCAGCTGACCAGTAAATAGTCCGGAATCTGTCGTTGCCGTCTTGCTCTGTGTCATGCAAGACCTCAGCTAAAATGATATACATCGAGAGACTTCACCTCCATGAGCATCTAAATGAAAACTTTTTTTTCTCTTTGGCGTTTTCTATATTGTAGGGGAGGGCGCCAACACAGATGAGTACTGCAAAATGTGATGGACAGACCCTCCAGGATTTCGCAATGTTGTGATCGTGCCAATTCACACAAATTCAAACAATGCTTGCAATCCCTTCACATTTTGCCTAGTCATCGTCATTTTCGCCTATTGAATTTGTCCCCGACTCAAACGCGCAGGCCAACTGTTATTGTCCCATTGTCCCTGCATGGCTCATTCACATCCTCACTTGTGAGTTGTGGATGTGTGGTGATAATCTCTCATCATCTCTCATTTACCAACAAAAATCACCCCTACAGATCACACTCAACAGTTCCCCGATGTTCTCAATGAAAACGGAGGTAAACTGTGTGCAATGTGTTGGATCATAAAAGAAAGTTTACGATCGACAAGCGCTTTTCAGCATATACAGAGAATGTCTGCAACTTGTGGACAACAGAGCAGACTGTATGGTAGACTAGGCTTTGGTGGTGTTTGTTTTGCAAACTATGCAGGCATTTGTGTAAAATGGTCATTTTTTTCTCATGTGAAGGCTGAGATATCATTTTTTGGTCTTTTCGTCAAAGGAATACAGGTGCACTTTGTTGTGGCTGAAGAAAACCTGTTTTGCACATTTTGTGTGCCATTGTTGGTAAGCTGCTTTTCTCAGTCTTTTTATTCTTTAAATTTCTTCATGAATGAATTATTCCTCAACAAATTCCCTAATATAATTACACAGAGAGGAAATACCAACCATTTATTGCAGCTTTCACATTTTCACGCAACTTTTTTACCTAAAATACACTTTCATCACAACTTTTAAGAAAAACTTCTGAAATCAGGCATCTAAAAAAAAAAAGTCCGCAAGATCCTGGGTGGGTAAATTGCAGTCAGTGTTCAAAAACTGACTGAGTTTAATATGCAAAGCAGGGATTCTCCCATCGAGCCACTGATAAAAATCGGTCAATTTCCGTGAAAAAGCATGTGATCGGCGTATGCCGATAAATGCCTTTCAACGGCGATCACCTCTGGCTCGTACTATTGCAGTATGTGGCCTGAGTGAGTTTCTCGGGCCCACGTTCCTTTCCTTCAAACTGTGCAGGCATGCCAAACCCAAAACAATCATGTCTGCCGTGTGGGACTTACCCGTCGTTTGTGAGTGTGATATAAATTTAGCAGATTGCAAAACATGCCACGAAAAATATGTCACTATGTGACCACTTTAATAAGCTTGAATTTAATACGTCATTTAAAGAAGAGTATGGTGAGTTTTTGAGGCTCACGATGTGATCATCAGTCAAATGGCAGCTAATGGAGCCAAAATGCTGGACACTCGCCCGTATATCTAAAGCAAATAACCCCAAAATATAATTTAATTCATTGGATGAGACGACCATCCCTCGTCAGCGGTGGAAGACACCAGGTTCGCCCGGCTGCAGGGACTGGATGATGACTGGGGGGGATGGACATGGGAGAAAGTATGCTGCATTTAGTTAGTTTAAAGGGCAGTTCATGCCTTGTTGGGTGTGGGCGCGATTCCTCCTCCTGTCCCGCACTGGCCTGCGCTCACACTGAGCATTCGAGCATCAACAGTTTGCTTGTCCCGTCACTTCTATTATGCTGTGTGACTGCAATTTCCCTAACTTTGTGGATATTTTTCCAGTTGTATTTTGAGTTATTCAGATATTGTGCTAGATGGCTGCTGTCATTAATAGTTTGCGAGTGGAGTGATCGTATCAATTGAACTTTATTACACATGTGAATGTAGTCGGGGTAAGTGAGAGTGCTGTGGCTTGAAATCTTGGATCATTCTGAGTCTCTGTTTCTATTACAAATTGTGTCAATTAAGAACTTGCGAGCAGTGATCGCATTACAGTCATTCTATGACTCCGCTAGATTGTGTGCGTGCATGCAATGCATTTAAAAGACTGGTATTTCCTCTTCTTTTAGCAACATTTCAGGTCTCTTCTCACTTGTGTGATCGTTAAGAATTTTACTTCAGACATTGTACATTTAAGGAAGAGGTTTATGATGGCGACAATTTGTCTCCATTACTTCCTGTGGAAGAAAACAAATTCTCAGTCTAACCTGCGCCCCAAAATGTTTAGCCTCAGGTTACACTGTACATGATCTTGTCTAATCAATCATTTTACTCTTTAAAGAGGACAGCTTGAAACGATGTGACACACATATAATACCTATAACAAACACTGTAGGAAGCGCCTGTCAATCATTCCCACAACGACCACTCACAGCCATGTTTACGAGAGGCTACAACAACATGATTTCTGCATAGTTAAACAATAAAGGCAATGTGGTTTGGGCTAAGTTAACATACTGGCTTGTTTTTTGTGGCTACGTTAAAATCCCGAAGCAAAGAACAGTGTCACAGTCTGGTTGTCGTCTCCTCAAAGTGTCACCCTACCCATCATAATTTTCAGCGATTATGTCAAAACAGATAATCAGATATTGTTTCTAGAATACATTCTTTTTTTCATTTGCAAGCAAGACAGACTGGTATGACACAAGATAGTTTAGTTAGCTGCAATGTGTTTCATGAATTAAACTGCATAATTTGAAGTTGTATAATATAAACTGCTCAAAAAAATAAAGGGAACACTTCAACACAATGTAACTGCAAGTCAGTCAATTGTTGTCAACACATTAAACTATGTAAAGAACAAAGTGTTTGATAATAATATTTTATTTATTAATGTCGAGGATGTGTTATTTTAGTGTGCCCTTTATTATTTTTTAGGTCGCATAACGTAAATTCCACTGAATGTAAAGAATTTATGTAAAGTTTTTGCATCGTATTACGTAAGAAATTCCATATAACGTAAAGCGTCAAGTCGGTGCAAGTTCAGAAATTCGATTTGAATAGCGCGCGCGACAGAGAGAGGGAAACATTTTCCATGACTAACAGAGTACACTTGGTGACGTCTTCTGACGCTTCACGCTCTCATTGGCTGATTATCGGGGCACCGCCTACGCTCTCATCTCATTGGCTGACTTATACAGTGAGTACATGACGTTGTGTGAGAGACAGGCTTCTCCCTTCAACCTCCCTTCCCCTTCGTAGTCGCTCTTAAACTAGTTCGCCAAAGGGGTGAGTTTGGGAAGATCTTGGAACGGATTAGGCTATTTACATGTATTTTACGCTTCGTATAACGTAAAAACCCTGTAACGTAAACGTTCTCTGAACGGATTATTTACGTTGTAGGGGCGTCTACTGTATACATAGATGCATAGACAGGTTATTAATCCTGTGATGGAGATTTTTACATTTTAAGGAATATCTAGAGCAGGGGTCACCAACGTGGTGCCCGCGGGCACCAGGTAGCCCCCCACGACCACATGAGGTGCCCGCAAGCCTGCTTTTCATTCAGGTTTTCAGTTAATAATGTGACAACACCAGAAAGAAAAGTATTCTGAAACATAAAATGTGAGTTGTGGATACCAGCATTTTGTGAATGTTTTGGTAAAACAAGCATATTTGATCTGTTTGGGTTGAAATAAGGTATGAAAATCATTTCTACAAAAAAGAGTAGCTCGTGGCCATTTTCATTTTGTAAAAGTAGCTCTCTCAAGAAAAAACGTTGGTGACCCCTGGTCTAGAGGTAGGGCGTTAATTGGAAAGCTAGAAACACAAATCAACACAAATAATTCCTGACAAAGAACAGCTCAGAACAGATACTTGTATTGTATTTACATTGTTAAATCTGTAAAAATTAAAGTACGTATTTTCGCAATTCAGCAATCGCAACCCACAAATTTGCATATTTTTGATCAAAACATTGTTTTCATTGTTATAGGCAGAAAAGCCATCTAATTTGCCCAACAGTAAAGCTTGAGTGGCACAGAAAGTAATCAAAGTCAAATTGAATCAGCTTGATTTTTGCACCCACGAACCAACAGAACCTTATCAACTCAAATGCCTACCCCTCTCACACACTAACCAAAAACAACACATGTGGAACAGGCAATGTAATTGCACCACATGGACTACGTGGGTATCAAAATAGACGCTTACATTATACGTTTTCATTATTTTTGGTTGCACCTTGAGTGAGGGAAGCATTTGGTTTGATGACCTCCTGTTGGTGTCCAAATAGACATTTTCATGGGCATCTCAATAACTTGTCAGTGGGGATCTACTATTACCATATCTACTATATTTCACTATACAGGGTGGGCCAAAAGTAGGGTTACAGTTACTTCATTATCTGTTTCACCTAAACAATGAAGTAACTGTAACCCTACTTCTGGCCCACCCTGTATTCTACTATATTCTATTACTATATCTACTATATTCATTAAGAAAAATGATATGAAAGCACTCTGTCTTGAGGGAAAAAATACACTGTTCATACTAAGATAGGACTCAAAGACCCAAGACTCAAAGCTAAGGTAGCACAAATGGAAAACACCCGGGACTGAGGGGGTGCACGGCCATACAGTGAAAATAGTACCAAAAAAATAAGTATTCTCACATTTCCAGTTTCTCACCCAAATGTAATAATTAGAGGTCAAGCATTGTTGCTGTGTTAAATGTTTGTGGCAGAGTGTGAACAAGATCATACAATTTTCATTCTGGGACATTTCAAGAGACAATTACATTTTTCCCATGTGCCAAAATTTAATGGTTTCTTTGTATGCACACGCTCGGCTAACTTGACAGTGGGGGGTGGGGGTGGGTAATTAAAATATGCATCTTAACAATCCCTTAGTAATATGTTTTTTTTTTGCATAAAGAATAGATTAATCATTGCATTGAGATGATGGTATGCATGGGGAACAGTGCAGAGTGCAGTGAAACAGGTCATTAATATTACAGAAACTAATGAAGCAACTTCATGGTCCAACTCTCCCACAGCAGCCGCACACAAATAATAGATGCTCCTAACTCATCGGGTGATGGCGTAAGAATGTTTATGCAAATTATTTGTAATATATTGATCCACAAAGTGGAAAATAAGCAATTTTCTCTCGCATAGAGGAAGAGGCGAGGTCCGTTGCCCCATTAGGGACTGGCAGACATCTCTGTGAAGTCCACTTCCCAATCACTGGCTGTCACTGTGATGAATCCCACAGGGAGTAGCTATAAGTGGCCCAGACAGCCTGACTGATCAGAGGTCAGTTCTGCCTTTCACTCCCAGTGATCAAGGCTCTGATTTGTGGAGGATACTTTGATTCCAAGTCTGCCCCTCAGAGGGAGGCTGATGCATTCACATCTCCAGTACATCATTCACAGATACGTTGCAGCATTCTTTATAGGCTCCAAAAACTATTTTCCGACCATATAAAAGGACAGCACCGGTATTTTCTTAATTAGTGTGTGGAAATGCTAACTGAAAATTAAAGCACGGCACGCTTTGCATTGGCTAAACAGTATGTAATATTAACGAGAGCAGATCTCTATATGTAAGGCACTGTTAATGAAACATAGATGAGACCCTTGGCATGATTCTCTGGGGTTAATGCCAGATTATGTGGCTGAACCCTGTAATCCCTCAGACATAATACTCCTCAAGCTGGTCGTCTCATGCAGAATGGATGTTGTGGGTGTCTTCTGGTACCCGTAGCAGGAAGTGGAGGCACAGTGCTACAGGTGCAGCTAATTAGGTTAATAATGGGCACATAGATTAACGATTAGCTCCTTAGTGGGACTGAATGAGAGTTCTGGGTTTACTTGTCTGGATTAGGTGTGCCAGCGGGGAGTTGCCATTTGTGAACCTTATGATGAAACAAATTGGAAAAAAAAAATCAAGATTTGTCACTTGCTTTCATTTGTAGAGTATTTTTTATTTTTTTAATAGTAATGGGTTCTAATAATGCTTTAATCTCATTATGAGAGAAACATCAGTCAGCTAATGTGAGGAAAACGCTGTTAAGAATGTAAATTCACATCATCTTACAAATTCATTGCAGCGCTTGCAGACGAGGCTTTGAAAGAAATTGTTCAACGGCCCTTTAAGTAGAGGTATGTCATGAGGTCGAGAATGTAACGGTCGTCCAACACATGTACATTTCACAGCTGATATGTCTGTTACCAGCCCCTTAAAAGTCCATTACCAGAACTAATTGGTAGTATACTGCATACTGTACAGTCCTGGCCCAAAATTTTGGGAGTGACTTAAGTTCAGTGTGTCATTGTGCAGAAAATTGTCACAGGTGGCGGAAAGCCAGTAATTAGGACCCTGAGATGCAGAGAGAGGCAGAAGCTTGTGTAACAAAAATTTATTATACAAGAGTCCAATACGAAAATTGCAAACACAACAAGCAAAAAAAACCTACCGGGCTTAGCCACGGGAAAACAAAGTTAAGACAAAACTAGACAAAAAGTGCTGCTAAGCACGGTAACTATGTTCTTTGGACAGTTTCGTCCACTCCTCTTTGCAATACCGCTCCAGCTGAGTCAGGTTCCTTAGTGATCTTCGGTGGACGGCGATCTTCAAATCCCGCCACAGGTTTTCTATTGGGTTGAGATCCGGGCTCTGACTTGGCCAGTCTAGCAGCTTCACTTTCTTCTTCCTGAGCCATTCTTGTGTCACTAAAGCTGTATGTTTTGGATCATTATCCTGCCGAAAGATAAACCCTCTCCCAAGGTCAAGACTTTTTGCACACTTGAGGAGGTTCTTCTCCAGGATGTCAATGTATTTCGCACTATTGACTTGTCTTTTGTACACAGACAAGCTCACCAGGACCGAAGGAAGAGAAACAGCTCCATAGAGTTATGTTGCCACCACCATGTTTCATGGTAGGGATGGTATGAGACGGATCATCAGCTGTGTTGACTTTGTGCCAAACATACTTCCTGGTGTTCAGGCCAAAAAGTTCAATTTTCATTTCATCTGACCAGATCACTCTTTCCCACATCGCTGGAGTGTCTTTCAGATGTGTGGTAGCATACTGCAAACAAGCCTTGAGATGTTGTTTCTTCAGGTATGGCTTCGTCTTTGCCACACGCCATAGAGACCTAAAGACCTAAAGTTTGGGATATAGTGGACTTGTGTACATTAGTCCCAGCAACCTGGAGAGACTGCTTCAGGTCTTCAAGAGTTACAGAGGGGTTTGCTCTTGCTCTTGCTTCCCTGAGCAGTTTCCTCTTGCCTTTTGCCGTGATCTTGGAGGGACGCCCTGCTCTTCCGAGGTTCACAGTGGTACCATGGCGCTTCCACTTCTGGACCAGTGATGCAACAGTACTTTTTGGCAGTGAACCTGCGATGGCCGCATAGCTTTGTCCATCTCTAAGCTTCTCTAGAACTTTCTTTCTGAGGTCTTCTGACCACTCCTTCGACTTCATGACTGTTGTCTGCTGACAAGCATGGGATGACTGTGGACACGTGACTATTGGGCACAATTTATAGGGAGTAATGAAGCCTATACGAGTCACAGGTGTTTAAATGCAGGCTTGTAACACTGTGATGCAAAAGGTTTTGGTGTGCAACCATTTTCGACTAAAAATGACAACTTCGGTGCAATGGTATGAATACTTTTGCAACAATGAAATACAAACTTATGAAATCTATCTATAGTAAAGCGTGCTTATGAACAAAAACAGTGATGGATTGTCATGTTTGTGCTATTTCCTTTCATGCAAACAGGAGAAACGCACTTTTCCTTTGTTCTATGCCGAGAAATTGAGTGATGCTCATGGGTAATACTTGTGCAACCCACTTAAATACATTTTAATTTTGATTTAAAACAACCCTTTATATGTATTGTTTATGTTGTGGTATAGTCGTTTAGATATTTGAGCTGTCACAAAAGTAAAACAGTTGTGTCAAAGTGAAAGTTATACGTAAACTGTATCTTTTAACAAAAAGCTGTTTTTCTCCCTTTTCTTGTTGGGAACTGATATTTTCCTGAAACTTACCTATGTTCGACTGCTGATTACTAAAGAGAAGAAAAGGGTAGAAACTTTTTTTTTTTATGACGAAAGACAAGAGACTAATATTTCTCTTGGTAGGTTCCATGATTATATAGCCATTGAACACGATATTCTGTGTGCCATGAAAAATCAGTCAAAATCCTCTAAAATGGCCAGTACTGAAGGGGTTGTCTTTTGAAAAATGGCTGGTATCGAATGAGTTAATAATAATTATGCACTAACAGACATATGTATTCCTGCTAAGATCCACATTAATGCCATACTGACTTGCGATGATTATCTGCTTGAGGCTAGAGGCCTCTTGTCTCCAAAACAAGTCCTCCACATGCTTATCATTGGGTGTCTAGACATGTGTGTGTCCTTCACAAGAGAAGATGACCCCTCCTCCCCCCTTGCACATGTGGTTGTCCGTATTAGCCAACATTTTAGCATGAAGAGTCACATATTTTCTCTAGAAGCCATCTCTTCAGATTGTATTGGTTTGTCTCCTTGGATGCAAGTTTTTATTAAATTGTACCTCTCATTATTCTCAGAGAACTTGCCTTATCTCTTGTCTATTTTGGAGCTGGCAGCAGATTTCCCCTTGACAGTCAAAAACTGCTGTGTCAGAACATTTTTAAGAAAAGGTTTTTTGTTATATATTGAAAAAACGAGCAATTTTCATGGGTCTCACAAAAATGAAAAATGAAGCAGCAAAGTTATCGAAGCACACAGTTTAAGTCACTTCCTCACATTTTGGCTGTCACTGTAGATATACTCCCTAATATAGAGAGTGGTGACACTCAAAGACATTTTAAAGTTTGTTGTTTTAGTAAGTAAAAAAAAAAAAAAATAAAATCAATACTACCATGAGCACCCATGTGCATCGTATTCATCTAATCTAATCTGTTTATATTGTGCGGAGTACATTGAATCTTGACCATATTTATTTATCACATCTTATGAAAGAACCAAAGCTAGAGTGCAATTAGCTTTTTTTAATTAAGAGAGGAAAAAAAAGAGAGAAAAAAATGTTTTTTACAGCAGAAAATCAAAAGATGGCGTGTCATTGACCAGTATTGGCCTGCCACTGCTAAAACCATTCATGCTTAACTTTACTCTTCTGTTGCCTATTATAAGTTTAATTTGTTTAGTGTATCGCAGCAATTGAGACTCAAATTGTCCTGGTGGCCTTGTCTGCCCCACAATCGGGAGGTCTGGGTTTGAATCTCTGTTTGGAACATCTCTATGTGGAGTTTGCATGTTGGCAACATTGTAAGTACTAAGTTTTCGCTGGGTTTCATCCCACAAACATTAATGTAAGACTAAATGGAGACTGTAAATCAGGGGTCTCAAACTCAATTTCACTGGGGGCCACTGGAGGTAGAGTCTGGGTGAGGCTGGGCCGCATCAAGTATTGTGAGTAGGGATGGGGATCTCAGGGTACCTTACGATACGATACGATTCAAGATACATGGCTCACAATAACGATAATATCTTATCACCGTATCGGTATCGGTGATACGGTGACACAAAAAACAAAATAAATTATTTCATTGTTTGTACATTACTGGATTCAGCTGGGATAGGCTCCAGCTTGCTTGTGACCTTAATGAGGGCAAACAGTATATAAAATGGATGGAATTTTTCACAGGATATTTTAACCAGAATTACAAGCAGCAATGCTGCAAAAAGAGTGAGACTGTTTTAGTGCAACAAGTACTGTATATACAGGATTTCAGTTTAGGTGTCTGACAAACAGTGACGCTGTTTTAAACACATTCAGGAAAAGGAAAATCTCATGTCTCTGAAGTAGATCAACGCAGAACAAAAATAAATATTTAGTGTAGTATGGCAGTTGTGATGTATTCATCGGAAAGAGACAGAGAATGACCCGGATAAGACTGAGCAGCACAACAGTTTTGACAATAAACGACGTAAACTAAACACACGCCTCTTGATTGAATAAAACAACATTTAGCGTTTCAACACAAAAATAAACATTTCTCTTACTGAGCAGTTTTCTCCATGAGCGTGGTGATGAACGAGGTTGCTGTTCATGTCTGTCGTGCCGCCCGTGTGTCCTGTTTTTGTCAGACACTTTTTCCATACTACAAAGTCAGCGTTGTCTCGTCCACGCCATAAAAGCCAACATGAGTCCATATTTTTCATTTTAACTGTGGTGCTAGCTCTTTCCATTTAACTTCACCGCGGTTTCTTTGTTTTTTCTTCTTCTTTCATTTCTTCTTCTTCTGTGGTTTCTGCCCAATTTTCTGCTGTTCTGGTGAGGAGCTCCTCCTAGTTGACATGTAAAATGGTATCTTGGCTCAGGGAGAAGGGTCGGCGCCAGACGTTTATAGCGGCTAAATTTCAATAATAATAAAAAGAAACAATAAAATGTCACGCCCTGCAGGACAGGAGCAAGCGTCTCCTGTCCCGCGGCCTTATTTTGGCGGGCTGCACTTTCTTCGGGGAGGACGAGGCAGCTGCGTCACGCCTGGTGGTTGCGCAGCTGCGGACAATTATTAGTGGCTGTTAAAAGGCCAGCGCCGTCGTACGTGCGGTGCTGGTTAATTGTTTTTGTCATTGTTTCTCGTCTTCTCACTGGTGCTGTCAGCTAAAGTATAGACTTACCTGTTGATACTACTTCTGTATTATTTTCCACAGAGCTTTTCTCTCTGTCGCCTTTTGTTCTCTGTCTTTGAGTTCCTGCACAATTAAAGACTCATTTGCACGTCGCTGCCTCTCTGTCTCTGCATACCGGGGGGTCAAGCTTCTGACAGCTCCAGCCTATTCGTAACAGAATGAACCAGCCAGAGATGATCCCCGCAGAGACAGCACGCAGCAATTTTTTTTTTAGGTGCCCGCTCGATATGAGCGCATGCTGCAGGACCATGAGGCTGGTTTCCTGGAGCGTCTCCGGGAGCTGGAAAATCGGATCGCTCGGCTACACGGGTCTCCCGGATCCGGAGCCCACCTCCAGCCCCTTCTCTACTCTCTCCAGTGGACGTCTGGAATCCGTCCCTTGAGGGGGGGGCTAGGGTCGGCTGTACGTTCCCAGCCGCACAGCTGCTTCAGGATTCCGCCGCAGCTCTTCCTTCGGCCGAGAGCAAGCCTTCGTCCGCCGCGGCTCTTCTCCTCCGGCCGAGAGCAAGCTGCCACTCGCTGCAGCTTGTCTGTCGACTGGGAGCAAGCCATCACTCAGACCCGGTCACTCCGCCCGCCCGCCTCCCACTTCATCGCCATGGACCCGGCCGCTCCATTCGGCTCTCACAGAGTTTTCTCGTATGCCATTCTCGCCGTCTGCACCGTCGTGAGACCCAGCGTCGCCCTCGGACACATTCTTGCCGGCGGTGGTCAGGCCGGTCCGGCTGCGCCGTTCGTCCCGTGGTGGGGGGCGTGCAAGTCCGGCAACCCTCATCCCTCCACCCACCCTGGAATTATTGGACTCGTGGAATGTCTGGTATCCGTTTTTTTGGGGGGGGATACTGTCACGCCCTGCAGGACAGGAGCGAGCGTCTCCTGTGCATACCAGGGGTCAAGCTTCCGACAGCTCCAGCCTATTTGTAACAAGGCGTATCGATAATCCATAATAGGGTTTAATATAGTTTGAGATCAAGATGTTTTCTCACACCCTTAATTGGGAGTGATGCCGGCTACCAGCATGCATTGTGATACTTAGTTTGTAAAAAGCTGCTGAAGTTATGTGTTTAGAGATAACATAGTTATTTATTCCCAATAGTAGTAGTTGCCCCTTGTGTGTTTACTTACCTGTTACGTGTTGTGCTGTCAGTTTGTGGTAGCAACGTGGTTGTAGTTAATGGTTTGTGTAGTGCACAACCACAAAATATAATAACAAAAATCAAGTTCTGTTCCTGGAAAAGGACGTTTCTTTTTTTCAAACAAAACTGTATTGTTTGAAGTCCTTATCCAGCCTCTGCGCTGTTCGAGCTAGCAAGCTAACAGGGCTAACATCAAACAGAGAAAAAAAATCCAAACTTACATGGCCCTCTGTAAAAAAGTGACTGGCCCCCAGAAAGAAAGTAATTGAGGTATATCAGTCTGGAAAATGTTATAAAGCCATTTCTAAAGCTTTGGGTCTCCAGCGAACCACAGTGTATTATCGAACCAGTGAACCATATCCACAAATGGCGAAAACATGGAACAGTGGTAAACCTCCCCAGGAATGAGAACCAAAATGACCCCAAGAGCGCAGAAATGACTCATCCAAGAGGTCACAAAAGACCCCACAACAACATCGAAAGAACTGCAGGCCTCACTTGCCCCACTTAAGGTCAGTGTTCATGACTCCACCATAAGAAACACATTGGGCAAAAACGGCCTGCATGGCAGCGTTCCAAGACGAAAACCACTGCTGAACAAAAAGAACATTTGCAAGGCGGGTTTTTGGAAGGTGTGTGTCCCATGAAGGTCGATGTTTTTTTTCCCTCCTTGAGGAATGTTTGCAGGACATTTGGTGCAAATGCATGCAAAATGTCCCACATGATCGACGCCATGATTGTCTACAAGTGAGCTCAGGGAGGTTGGGAAGTGACGACAGGCTGTTTGCAAGTGCAGCACGTCACAGAAAAAGAGCGCTTGATTTGCGCACCTTAGAACAGTAACACACACCACAGTACGGGTATTCTCACCTTATTGGATTTTTTTTTTTTATCATTGGTTATCGGAGCTATTTTTAATGTTATTGGATTTATCGGTATGATGTCTATACCGTATTCCTCATATAATTATCCGTATTCCGGATAATTATCTTGCACTCGTAATATGTATACCTTTCACAAACACATTCATAAACTTTCAGTAGAAAAAGGTGGATGTGACTTGAGTGGCCACAAGCTGGACCTTTGTGCTCCACTGCCTGCAAAATTTATAAACTTGCAATAGTGTGCAGTAGACCAACATATATTATATTTTAAAAGTCACAAGTGAAAGTTTAGATATTGTGAAAATAAATGTGATTTACTACGGGGGTTGAATGATTTCAAGTGCAACTGTATCATAAAACCATGAGCTCATTATTCAAACCCTAATAACAAGTGCTCCTCTCCACAGGGGGTAGATGAGGCCATTGTGTCCTTGCAACCTTGTTGAAAATAACAGATATACAGTAAGTGATGGATGTACGGTAAGGATGTTCCTGGCTTGCCCTGACAACTCATACAAAGTGAAACATTCATCCTCCTAAGGTGTGGCTAGTCTAGACTACATACGCTGTTGCTTCCTCTGTAATTTATTTACTGGAGTGAAAGCAGAGAAAATGTGCCATAAAAATCAAATCATGTTGATGTATTTTTTTTTCCCAGTTCTAACCTGACACACCAGTCTGTTTCACAGGGTTTGTTTGTAAACCACCTGGGATGTAGTTGATAAAAATATTTGGAAAGGGCCAGGTGCATTCAATAGAAAAGCAGTGTCAATTTGATTGACACTGTCAAAGAAGTATTAACGATGTTCATTACAGTGGGTGCAGTTTTTAATGATGTAGAGCTACTTAGCTGCAATTACAAAGCCAGTGTTTCTCACTCGCAACAAATCTAGTGGAGACTTTCGGAGACTTTGAGGCTCATCTCAACAAGCATCGGTGCTGCTGTGGCCTTCACTGTGTCCCTGAAAAATTCTGCCTGGTCTAGTCCCCACTGAAGGCCCAGATACCAAATGCACCACCTGTCATTGATAACCACACATCAACATAAATGATTAGTAAAATGTGTCTGCATTTTCTGTTTATGCGCTTCAGCCGCTAATTTGAGTACCCTTTATTTAATTCAGCTGGTAACCTCTGATTGTTTGATCATTGTTTTTTTCATTCCATTTTGCTGCTCTGTAATTTGCTATTCTTATTAAACACTTTTACCTGCCCTTTGATCCTGCCTCTGCATCTTGGGGTCATGCACCTCACCAGGACGTGACATACATTTTATACCTTAAGCTTAGGTCACAACCGGATGTGTGTTTTTTTTCGCTATGCAATGGTGGCATTCCCCAAATTGCTTTTTTTTAATCGTTTTTTTTTGTTCATGAACCTAGTTGTGGTGACCACGAAGGAGTAATATCACCATGCATCCTCTCTCTCTCCTCCCTCTCTGCCACCTTTTCTCTTCTCCCCGATCCAATACTGGGTAAAATTCAGGCTGGTATCGGCAATACCAATCATGACAACGATACTTTATGCAAATACACCTAATGTGTCTGGTAAATTTTAAAAAGTAGTGTACCGTATTTCAAATCATAGCATAAAGAATACAAGACATTATAGTAATTTATTGTTTTATTTGAAACGCTGAAGTATGTTGAGGTTGAGGGTTGATTTACAATATAGCCAAGCTAATAAACAACAACAACAAAAACTGAGGGTCAATAAAAAGTATCAATATTTTGATTTGAGAATCCACTTTAGAGCATGAAGAGCTGGTTCTGGTAGTATTTATATTTCAGTATCGATCCGCACATCACCGTACGAGTATGGGCAATGTGTAAAGGCAATGCACGACCGACTTACTCGTCACGCATGGAAACGGAATATCTGAAAGTGCGTTGGCTAAATCTGACACCAGCAAAACATACAAAAGACCCACGATGGCTGTACAGACGACGCATGAAGACGTATGAATTGCGGAAGTGTGTCTTACAATCTGAAAAAAACGTAAGTGCCCGTTGAGACATGACAAACAGACCTCATGCTGCACAGACCAAAGACATGGACCAGGGTTATAATCACAGCAAAAAGCATGGGGATATTACAAATATATACCGGTCGTCCACAAGTTACACATGAGTTCCATTTCTAGACTGTGATGGATGTTGAGTTGTAGTGTAAGTCAGAACTTATACATAAATTAACTCCTAGGTCACTCACACTGTACACAGAACACATGAAGAACATGTATTGTACTAATACAGTCATGAAAGATTAAATAATAAGTATTAAATGAAACTGTAATAAAAAGAAAAACAACTTTCATCCATGTGGTTGTCTTGCAGGCCTTTTTACCTTATTAAAATATTTTTCCAGGCTGGTCTGGAAGGATAAATTTCTTTTCTCCTCCCAGATCTCCATGTAATAGTGTACGAAATCCATGACCCCTCTATTCATTCATTAGAATTCAATAACCTTTATCCTTAATGATGGTCACGGCAGTTGAGTGGCTGGGAGCAAAAGAGCGGCCTGTATTGCTGGGCGTGTCTCCTCCATGGTGATGGCTTTCCTTTTCTTTGGCGCACTGCCGCTCGGGAGAAATAATGAAGCCTAAAAAGTGAACTAATAAACAATGTTATTCTTCCTCCATGTGCCTGCGCAAACACACACTGTATTCTTCCACCCAACACGAAGCACACACTGTATTCTAGTGCTGCGCCTGGCACATATTCTCCCTCCAGAGAGCGTTGCAAGTAGTTCTCAAGCGAATCTTGTGTTTACGGACCAAAATTCATTTTTGTATTAATTTATGGGAGCGTGTTTGTAACCACAAAACATCTTTTTTTCTTGAAATATTCGAGTTTCTTCACATGCTTTACAAAAGCTGTTCATCAGCTTGTGTTTTTTAATATCCAATCTTTGGTCCAATGATTAAAATACCAGTGTGAACCCTCAGTGAATAGTATAAATGTGCGCACCATATGTTTTTTATATAAATTGGTTCCTTGTGGATTACAAGTGTGAATACAGCCTGAAACTATCGAGTGCTCGAGTAATATTCAGTTGTTGGCTTTTAGAGTGCACTAACAGTAAGCAACTTTGCTGTACTGCACAGCCTGATTTTGCTTGACTAGTGAAACAAGTTTATATTTCCAGCTTTAGTGGCAACATTATAGGCTGACACGCCGCTCTCTCTCGTGTTTGGACTCCAAGGACACCCTGTAAAAGTAGCAGTGGTCAAAAGAAAAAAAAAATCATATTTTCAGTGTTTCAAATGGGTGTTTATTGCCTAGCCTGTACCTGGCTTAACTAGAGATTTTATCAATCATGGCCGTAGGTTACTTTGAGGTCTCTGAGGTCTGGACTGTGGTAGTTTTTTTCATTCTCAGACTGACACAAACAGATGTAATGTAACTTGTGCACATAAGCAAGAAATACATTGGCTTTAAAGGGTCAAAGGCTCAGTACTGAGACCAACGGAGCGCTATAGGTTCACTGTTTGCGTGGGCAAATGCAATTTGGAGTTTAGTCTCTGCACTGCAAAGTAAATTTCAAGAAAGTCAAAACGTCCCATTTTAAGCAACTGTTTCAATTGTTTTTACTAAAAAGGAAAAATGTCGTCTAGCAATTTAAAAAAATATATCTAATATCTATCTAGTTCTTGTGAAGATATTTTTTTTTGCCAGAAATTAGTTATTTTTTCTAATAACTTCAGCAATAGATTAAGAATATTTGTCTTAAATTAAGAGTACAACTGACCTAACTTTGAGAACGGACTCACACACACAAAATATATCTAAAGATTTGCTCAGGGGTCTCAAACACAATTTACCTGGGGGCCACTGGAGGTAGAGTCTGAGTGAGGCTGGGCCACATCAAGTATTGGGCGTAGGGCTGGGAATCTCGGGGTACCTCATGATACGACACGCGATACATGGCTTACAATAACAATAATATCTTGATACAGTAATAGGGTGAATCAAATAAATAAATTATTTCACAGTTTATATTTTTCTGCATTCAGATGGGATAGGCTCCAACTTACCCGTGACCCTAATGAAGACAAGCGGTATAGAAAATGGGTGGAATTTTTTTACCACATTTTTTTAAGTGACTCACTGACTCTTAGTTCAGTGTAGGCTTATGTGTGCATCCTCGGAGTAACATTGGCTTGTCGCAGGCCGTATTACAGTAATCTTTGAAGACAAGTCGCGGGCCGCAAAATGTGACTCAGCGGACTGCAAATGGCCCACGGGCCACATTTACAGTAGTCTTTGAGACCCCTGGATTTGCTGATTTTGGACCAATGTGATGGCTGCACTGCAAATTTCCTAGAGTGTCCCAAGATGTCTAAGAATAAATCTAGTTATAAAATCTTCTTATTATTGTAAGACTTTTTCATTCAATACAAACAAAATGTGTTTATTCAACTTCCATCCATCCATCTATTTTCTATGCCATTTATCCTGACTAGGGTCGTGAAGGTATGCTGGAGCCTATCTCAGCTGACTTTGGGCAAGAGGCGAGGTACACCCTGGACCCGTCGCCAGGGCACTTACAGTATATTCGAACAACCATTCACTCTCACATTCATACCAATTAACCTAACATTAATGTTTTTGGTATTTGGGAGGAAACTGGAGTTCCCAGAGAAAACCCACGTGGAGAACAGGCAAACTCCACAAAGAGATGCCCAAACGGAGATTCAAACCCAGATTTTTCTGATCCCGATTGTGGTTGCTCAAAGAGGGCTCATTTGTTTTGGCCTTCAGCACAGTGTAGAAATCAAAGTGCAGTAATCCTTTGCCACTTTAAATTTCATGGCTTCACTCCATCAAACATTGGTCAACTCGCGTAAGCAAACATCTGAGAAACACTTGCGATTGGGTATGGCAAAGCGTGGCTCGAGGAACTCCATAAGTTTGGTGAATCCAGCAGTTGTGCATTTTCTGCCGAGGAGTGCACTACCGTGTCTGCCTGCCGCTATTTCCGGGTTTTTTTTACATTCCCGCTACCCCTCACCATTAGCAGCGTTTTGACATCCCATGAAGTCCTGCCACCCCGAACACGGTGAAGCAAAGCATTGGCTCAAGTGTGCGCTGTGGACTGTTATGGCGAGCAGACTCGCTGATGCACGCGTATGGGGCTTCAAAGTCTATAAACTCCTAAAATTGTACATAGAAACACGCCCATAAATGTTGGTCAGATTGAAGTTACGGATATCCGTCATCAAGTATTAACCACATGAGGCACCATATTAGCAGCAAATTCAGCAATGTTGCAATTTTGCGACTTTGGCACTCAAGGGGCTATATTGGCTTCCATGATGGGGAAAAAAAAACGATACCGATACTGACCGATATTACATTTTTATGCCAATTTTGGGCCGATAATATCGGCGGTAAGGCTTTTATCCCCAAGCTAAAGCATTTGTGATGATATTCATCAGGAAGACCACCATTGGTGTGCGCTATAAAGAAGAGCACCCAAACCGCGATGGTCTGCTGAGAGGGGCTGAAAGCTGAAAAGCAATATTTACTGATTAGAGGATTAGGGCAGCGGCAGCCGGAGAGACGACAGCAGGGGCGTTGTACAATGATTAGCCCTCCACTAAGCCAATTGAGGAACTGTTACAGCCGCAAAAGAAGACGTTTCGAAATGGTACAGAAATATGACAATGGCAAAAACTACACTGTTTGCGCCTGTCATGTAAAACAGTCCAACAGACTGGAAGGGTGAGAACACCAGTGGCGAATGGTGGAAAACTGTTTGGGAAAAAGGCAAAGAAAGGAAAACAAAAAAGCCTTTCAGGAACAAAGCTTTTGTTCTGTGTTTGCACACGTTCCACAAACATGAGACGTGATGGTCACCATTTCAACACTAGGCTTCTGAGAAATCTGTAAAGGATGAAAGGATTGTGGCTTGGTTTTAGGGCGAACTAGCTGCTCTTTGGTGGCATGTGGATGTCAGAGCTTCTCCCTCCCATCTGTCATTGTCAGCAGGGAAGTCAACTGTAAGAACATTTAGTCTGAGGAGGGCAGAGAGCTTTTGTCCAGAAAGTCTCCGATTTGTGCACACTACTGAGGTTTAGTTCTTTAATGTAGTTGCATTATTACAATACCTCACTTTCCAATGCTTTGAGACAATCTTAAGTGCATCTGTTTTAATATTAGTCCTTCTCTTATAATTCTTTCTGCACAGAAAATTTTATTGCATGTAATGTAGGATAATATAATATTCCCAGATGATGCAATTATATTACCTAAATAACCGCAGCTTCAGAATATATTTAAAAAATAGAAAAATGGGCTGTATTCCAGGCAGCCTGAGGCTAAACCTGTTAGAAGTTTTTGTGGGAATAAGATACGATGTTTCATTCATTCAGTCAGAGCCTTCTGGCAATTTAATGAATTTATTGTAGAAACGAAGACATCTTGCATTCACAGCTGGGCTACATGCCATTTCAATAGCACAACAGACTGTGTGCAAAGTCCCCAAAGAACCATTAACCATCATTGGTGTCCAAGTGGAACAAATCTTAAAACTAATTAAGCTGCACCCCATGAAGAGCGACGGAAGAAAGATTTTGCCATCGGGAGAGTGTGACTAGAGAATTCCCAAAGTCTTCTTGTGAATTCAAATCTCGAAGGTTACAGAATCGTTCCCAGTAAATTGTGTCCTGCGTAGGGACAGCAGACGAAAACAAAATAATTCACAGCCAAGACAACCTTATTGGCGGCACACTCCTTTCTTCTGGTGTTCTTGCCAAGAAAATGGGCAGCCAGTGCCATTTTGAAAGGTTAGCGAAGTCTGCAAGGCACTGAAATGAGAAAGAAATTCCAAATAAACTCAGGCTCAGTGAAGGGTACACATGATGCAGGCTTCAGGAACATTTTTCTCCTGCTCTTGACCAGTGATCTCTTTCTTCCCAACACAATAAACAAAATAAACATTTGTTTACTCCTGCTGTTACTGACATTCATTCATTAATTTTATATGCCTTCTAGGCTTATGCTTTTCTATACTTAATCCTCATTAGGGTCGCGGGGGTATGCTGGAGCCTAAACCCGCTGATTACGGGTACACCCGGGACTGGTCACCTGTTACTGACATGTTGAAAGGTACTGATCCATGTACATGAAAATGTGGGGACTCGTTGATAAATTGCAAGAATTTACATTTTGCACTGTTGGATGCGATGGATGTTCTAAGTAGAGTTCAGAAAATGCAAAAAGAAGAAATGGGAGTGAGACAAAAAAAATTAAGTAAGCAATTTATTGCAAACAACCATTAAACTGAAATAGGTTGTTTATCAACTGATCCAAAGTTTTCCAACAACACTAAAATATAAGTTAAAATCTCAAAGACTCACTAATGAGTAGCTGCATCATTCTTGTTAATCACCGCTAAACTTGGTTTGAGCATGCTTGATGCCAGTGTTTCCAGGGGGTTAGTGGGAATGTTGCTCTACGTAACCCTGAACTCTTGGATGAGTTGTCGCTGCTCTCTTGGGAAGGTTCATCACTGTTCCATGTTTTTGCCATTTGTTGATAAGGGTTCTCACTGTGGTTCGCTGGAGTCCCAAAGTTTTAGAAATGGCTTTATAATTTCAAATTAAATAGAATATACACTAAGTCCCCAGCTAACGAACACAATTGGTTCCAGATGACCGTTCTTATGTCGAATTGTTCTTAAGTAGGGGAAAAGGTAATATTACCAATGATATAGGTACTACATGTACGTGTATACATATACTGTATATGTGTATGTATGTAAATATGAGTTTGGACGCAGTAGTAATGTTAAACGAGGATAATTAATGAAAAAAAAACAATAATAAAAGTGATATAATAATACGTAATGATAAATGTTATTTACCTTTGAAGAGGAGTGGTCGAGCATACATCTTTGTGGTGGAGTTGGAGGAGGAGTTATTGAAAAAAACGACAAATCGTCGTCGTCATTAGACTCTTCTAAAAGAGGTAGTGTTCTGTGGGTGGTGTAGAATTAAGCAGACCTATTAACTCTTCATAAACTTTAATCACACGCTCTTTCCGGGTTGTATCATACAGCTAACAATGTAGCTTTCTCTCTCCTCCCCTCCTCCTCCTCTTGTTCTCCCGCTGTTGGTCCCATTAGCAGTGTCACAGTGCCCTCTGCTGGTCAATTATGTAGCAGTATAAATATGGGCTGGCTGGTCAAGCAAGTACCAGTATAAATATGGACTTATAAGGCAAAACACATGAAAATATAGACTAGTCTGCTTGTGTTCATATCTCCGAAAGTTCGCCCGTCGGATGTTTGTTAGTAGGGGACTTAGTTAATTTAAAAACTGCATTTTGTGTTCAGTGGTCTTGATTCTGTTTTATTTTGTTTGATGATCTAAAACATTTAAGTGTGACAACATACAAAAAAATAAGAGATCAGGAAGGTGGCAAACACTTTTTCACACCACTGGAAACAAAATCACTTTTCCACAGAAGTTTGTTCCACAGAAGTTTGTTCCACAGACGCTTGCTTCTCTGACCCTTTACGTCGCACAGGCTCGAGCTGCTCTGTACACTGACCCCCACCCACTCTGCTTTCTATCAAAGCCTCGTCTTGCTGGAGCTGCTCTGACTAACCCTATGATTACCATAATTACTCGTATATCACTAGAAAGTGTTGATAGTGCAAGACTTACGTTAATTTAAAAGTAGCATTGCAAATCGTATTGCAGCCTGCAGCTTAGATGAATTTGGAAACGTCTGCTGGGCCGGATTAAAAATCTTAAAATGCCTTATATGGCCCACGGGTCGTAGTTTGCCAATGTCTGATCTATGATGAACGGAAAATGGACAGTAACCTTTACAGGTGGATTTAATTTTACCTTCTCTTAATTTTTGTCCAACTCTTTCTTTCAGTACTGTTCAGTACTGTTTACACAACTTGCTGTGTTTTTTGCACAGGTGATATATAAATCAACCAATATATTTCCTGATTCAATTAGAATTGGTATTTATAAACTAACAATGATACAATTTTCTTGTCTTCCTTATGCATAAGGGTTTTCTGTCATATACTAACACGCTGGCAAGATGTGGTGCCAGGAGGTTTTCCTTAGGGTTTTTCTGTCCCGTGGGGAAGCCTGGACACGGATGGCACGGAACACACAGCAGTGGCAGATACATGAGGAGGACTATGTCCGACAGTGGATGATGGAGCTGTGAGTGAGGTCTGCCAGCGCCAGTAAGAGGACATCTGTCAGCAGCTCCCAGTTGGTGGTGGACAGTGACTCGGCAGCCTCCATCAATGATAACATAAACTAAATATTAATACTGGTCCATCACACTGTATCATAAATGTATTTTCTGTATGATTCAAATTGTTTTTAACATTTTCTGAGTAAAAACCACTGAAATTGCACATTTCCTGATCAGATACAGGGCAGAAACCTAAAATGAGGCACGAGCATCTCTTCTCAGCTTAGTGCACAAGCCTTGCCTACATGTACCACTGTTAGAAAGCCCACTATTTTTACGTGTTTGTGTCTTTATGCTTCACTGGTAATGGTTTTTTGTCAAGCGTTGAGGTTTTGCACTTTGTTTGGCGGTCCATGAATGCATCATAGTTGTGTGCTGTGACTGGCTACAGCATGACCCCGATTCCATCTGTTCATGGATCATCTTACATTATCATTCATTAGTGGTGAGTACCTATACATTTAATACATTAAATGTGTTTAATACGTGTGTGAGGCATATTTAAGGCTGGGTTTGGAGGGGTAAGAGCGAGCCGTGTGTTAAAAATAGACATTTTTATGGGCATATCAATTACTCGTGTTTTTTTTCTGGCATTCTGTGGGGATCTACTGTAGTGCATTTAAGGTCCATGCTAAAGTTTCACATTAACGACGAATGTGCCTTACTTTTTGTGGGTAGTGTATACGATTGGTGGTCATATAGACCAAAATAACTTGCAGACTAATCTATGTATTTTTACTTCATCTATTGTGTATATATTGAGTTTGGAATGTGTTTCACCTTGTTTTGTTGGACTATCCAAAATACAATGTGCATGATGCATTGTGAATGTTAAGTTATGAAGGATATTTCCAATAAAGTTTACCCCCACCATATTCAGTCTGACATGACGAGAATAAAGTGCACCATTTGTCTGTTACGCCGCCTCCTGAACAACACATTGCAGCACAAACTACAAACCGTCTTTTTACTTTAACGAACCATGATGTCTATGACCTTCTACTCAACCCTATGAGGGCGCAGAGGGAGCACAGGTAGGTGTGTGTGTGTGTGTGTGTGTGTGTGTGTTTGACTCGACTTCAGAAATGGTTGATGGCAGCATAAAGGAGACAGAGGACATCTAACTCATAAAACCGAAATAGTAATGAGAGAGATGGGGGATGTGGTGCACCAGATGACTTTGGAGAAGAGTAAAGTATGATGGAGGGAGGGGTCTCAGGGGGAGCAGGAATGAGGGGCATCATTGAGATGCAAAGAGGGAAGTTAAAAGTGAAAATGAATGAAGTAAAATAAACATATACTTTGTACTCATGGACTGTCTGTGCTGGTGCGGTAAATATTCCAGAGGACAGGTTCATTTTAATGTTCAGAAGTTTTACGATACTATTCTATGCTTACTGCTTTTGTCAGAAGTAGAGAGTTTTGCGCTTCTTATATGGGGATGGGGATTAAGGGAGCTCATCGAGCTGTTTGAAGCAGCAAGCGACGTCTAGAAACTGAACGTTTCCTCGGCTGCATTTGGATGAGGCGGCAAGATGAAGCGGTCGCTAACAAATAGCGACATACATCGATGAGAGGAAATGACTCTCCAAACAAATCTGCTAACAAATATAGCTCTCCAAACTCACAAGCAGGTAGAAGATGGAAAGTCACAGGAAAGGTACTGATTCATCTTTGGTGAGTGCTTGCAGAAACATGCCTAAAAGCCCAACGTGAACCTGCGAGTGGGAGAGAGGATGCAGATGGGGAATGCTGATTTCATTGCAAAATGACAGTTGCAGTGACAAAGCCTCAACAGCAAATAGGGAGAATGGCTAATGAGCAGGAAAGGAAAAAAGATCCAGAAATCAACAAATAATGTGGAAGAACTTGTTCTTCACACCTTCTTGTCGGCCCCCAAGCATAGCCATGTGATACCGATCTGTGGTGACAACAACCCCCTCTGGCCGAAGATGTCCTTCTCTTACATTTATATACACAAATGAATTTTGTTTAATTTCTATTTGACTCTAGCAGTACCAAGTCCAATTTATCGCGGTGAATTGGTTCTAGACCTGACCGTGATAAGTGAATTTCTACAAAGTAGGATTCCTCATTTTTTAAATAGAATATTTTCATAATTGCAGCATCGAAAATCGGTTTACGACCTTCTCAATACGGTTTTAAAATTATTAGAGCCCTCTGTACATGAAATAACACCCTTACAGTCACAGTTGCACTTGTAATACCCATTATGTAGACAAAATAAAAGTAAATAAGCCATTTAAGACAAATAAGACTGTTCGTGCTTGTTACTATAAATGTGTTTCCCTGGGGACCTGAAAGAGAGGTGGAAAGAAAGTGACGTCAGGGGTTCAGAGTTGACTTTCAGCTTTGCTTTGTTAACAACCTCAAAAATAGTGCGTGTTATATTAGGGATTATTGTGCCAATTGTGAGATTATTAAAATCTGGAATAAAAGCCTGTTGTTCCCACGATCAAGTCTGGTGCTTGTGTGTCTCACTGAACATTACAGTAAGATTACTGACACCTAGTGAGCAGAGAAGGATACTACAGTACATATAATTACAACATCTTTGAAAGTCTTCTGAATGCCTTTGTCAGGTTCTCGGTGTGGTTAGGACCCCAGATGCAGAGGCTTAGAGTTCGTGTGGTAATTCAGGATTTTTAATGACAAAAAGTGCAAGAGAGAGTAGATCCAAAAACGGAAAACGATGGTGTTGTGGCAAAAATAGAGACAAAAGGCAAATGAAAGGTACACCATGAAGAAAAGTACAAACACTGGAGTTAGCTGGACGGCAGGGAGGCGGCAGGTCCAAATGGGCATGGAACAACGACTGGTAGCAGAAGCACTCGGGTGTGTTGCCAGCAGAGGCGAAACAATGAACCAGCGGCTGCCAGCTGTGGGTAGTCGGCTTAAATGGGTATTGGGTAATTAGCCGCAGGTGTGCCCAGCGTCCCCGCCTCCAGCCCGCTTAAGGTGTAACTGCAACAATACAGGAGAAACAAGCCAGAAGAAGGCAGGTACCACGCAGTGACAACCACAACAACTGGTAGTCACTAGCACATTGTGACAGTACCCCCCCCCTTAATGGGCGCCACCCGGCGGCTTACCTGGCTTCTCTGGGAAACGCTTGTGAAAGTCCGAAATGAGGGTGGGGTCGAGAATGAGGGACCGGGAAATCCATGAACGATCCTCGGGGCCGTACCCCTCCCAGTCAACCAAATACTGGAAACCCCTGCCCCTTCTTCTCACGTCCAAAATGGCCTTGACCGTGAATGCTGGGTGGCCTTCAATCATCCTGGGGGGAGGGGGAGGCACCTCCGGAGGGCTGAGGTTGCTGGTGGTAACTGGTTTAAGGAGTGAGACATGAAAAACCGGATGTATCCTGAGGGACTCTGGCAGACGGAGTCGAACAGCGGAGGGGTTCAGGACACGATCCACGGGGTAAGGGCCGATGAATCTGGGCTGGAGCTTCTTTGAGTCAACATGAAGGGGTAAATCACGGGAAGAAAGCCACACCCTCTGTCCTGGCTTGTAATCAGGGGCGGTTGGCTAGGCGTTGGTTGCACTCTGATGTCCGACCAAGAGCTGCCCGTGTGTTGCGCCAGGCCCGGCGGGCCCGTTGTAGGTGGGCGGCCACGGAGGGGACTGTCACCTCTGATTACAGGGATGGGAATGCTGGAGGCTGGTAACCATAGGCGACGTGGAACGGGGACAGGCCCGTGGCGGAGCAGACCAAGGTGTTGCGAGCATACTCGATCCACGGCAGGTTGAGGGACCAGGAGGCGGGCTGTTGATGGCAAACACAGCGGATGGCCGCCTCCAGGTCCTGATTGGCTCTCTCGGTTTGACCGTTGCTCTGTGGATGATAGCCCGAGGACAGACTGGGTGATGCTCCGAGGGCTTTGCAGAACGCCTTCCAGACAGCAGATGTAAATTGTGGTCCCCTGTCTGAGACCACGTCCAGGGGGATTCCATGCAGTCTCAAGGCGTGAGAGACTAGTAAGTCTGCCGTCTCCAGGGCCGAGGGGAGCTTTGGGAGTGCTATAAAGTGAGCCATTTTCGAAAAGCGATCCACTATGGTGAGGACGACTGTATTTCCGTTAGATGGTGGGAGTCCTGTCACGAAGTCCAGTGCTATGTGGGACCATGGGCGGGAGGGGATGGGGAGCGGTCGCAGGAAGCCCGCTGGAGCCAGATGAGATGGCTTGTTCCGTGCGCAGACTGGGCAGGCGGCCACGAACTTCTGGACGTCCGCTCGGAATGACGGCCACCAGAACCGTTGCGCCAGGAGGAAAGCGGTGCGGGAGACTCCGGGGTGGCATGCTACCTTGGACTCATGGGCCCACCGGAGGACCTCGGAGCGGAGTCCCGGGACGACAAACAGCCGTGCCGCCGGACAACCTTCAGGGGTGGAGATTTCTTCAGCAGCGTTGGCCACCCGCCGCTCAATATCCCACTGAAGGGCACCCAGGATCCGGGACTGGGGGACGATATATTCCTGGCGGGGTTGCTCCGGGGCCGGTGCGTGTAGTCGGGAGAGGGCGTCGGGCTTGGTGTTTTGGGAGCCCGGGCGGTAGGTCAGGGTGAAATTGAATCGAGTGAGGAAAAGGGCCCATCGTGCTTGTCGGGGATTGAGACGCTGAGCGGAGCGGAGGTATGACAGGTTTTTGTGGTCAGTGTGAACAATGAACGGGAGTTCAGCACCCTCGAGCCAGTGCCTCCACTCTTGCAACGCCAGGATGAGTGCCAATAATTCTCTGTTGCCAATGTCGTAGTTGCGTTCGGCCGGGGTCAGGCGGCGGGAGAAGAAGGCGCAGGGGTGGAGCCTCTGGTCGTCGCTCGAGCGCTGGGAGAGGACGGCCCCTACGCCGGTGTCTGACGCATCAACCTCGACAATGAATTGAGAGGAGGGGTTAGGGTGAATGAGCACAGGAACCGAGGTGAATAAAGATTTAAGCTTACTAAATGCTGCGTCTGCCTCTGGGGTCCACCTAAAAGGAACTTTAACAGATGTGAGCTTCGTCATTGGTTCTGCGACCCGGCTAAAATTCCTAATAAATCGTCGATAGAAATTGGCAAAGCCTAGGAACCTTTGAAGAAGCTTCCTTGATGTAGGAACGGGCCAGTCGACCACAGCCTGGATCTTGGCTGGGTCGGGACTAACTTGGCCTTGTTCCACAATGAACCCCAGAAAGGAAACAGACGACGAGTGGAAAGAACATTTCTCTGCCTTAACAAATAATTTGTTCTCAAGTAGCCTTTGGAGGACCAGACGAACGTGCTGGGTGTGTTCCTCGAGTGAGGATGAAAAAATTAGAATATCGTCCAAATAAACGAAAATAAAGCGGCCGAGCATATCTCGCAGGACGTCATTTATGAAGCTTTGGAACACGGCTGGAGCATTGGTGAGTCCGAAAGGCATGACTAGATATTCAAAGTGTCCGAGAGGGGTATTGAACGCGGTCTTCCATTCATCACCCTCTCGGACACGAACTAGATGGTAGGCGGACCGAAGGTCAAGCTTAGTGAATATCTTGGCGGAGTGGAGGGAGTTAAATGCGGAATCCATGAGCGGTAATGGGTACTTATTCTTTACTGTAATATCATTGAGAGCCCGGTAGTCCACACAAGGGCGGAGGGACTTATCTTTTTTGTCCACGAAAAAAAAACCAGCAGCTAGTGGGGACGATGAAGGACGAATGAGGCCAGCTGCGAGAGACGTGGCAATATACTGCTCCAACGCTTCCCTTTCAGGTTTGGAAATGTTAAATAGCCGTGCGGATGGGAGGGTAGCACCGGGAAGTAGCTCAATGGCACAATCATATGGTCTGTGAGGAGGAAGTGACTGGGCTTTTTCTTTACTGAATGCTTCACGGAGGTCGTGGTAAACTGAGGGTACCGAGGTGAGATCAATTCTTTCCGGCAATGCTATCTGGGCGGGCGGAGTTCGTGGACATGCTGATTTGAGACAGTGGGTGTGACAAAAAACGCTCCAATTAATAATGGTGGATTTAGCCCAATCAATGTGGGGGTTATGTTTGAGCAACCAGGTAAGCCCTAATACGATGGGTGCTGAACGGGAAGGAATGACTAAGAAACTCATGGTCTCCGAGTGGTTACCAGAAATGCGGAGAAGAAGTGGAGTGGTTTGGTGCGTGATAGTAGCAAGGTGACGCCCATCAAGGGAACGCACAACTTTAGTATCAGCTAGTTTTACCACAGGAACCCCATGTTGTTTGACAAACCCCTCATCAATAAAATTGTCATCTGCCCCTGAGTCAATGAAAGGGTTAATGTCTAATTGTTTGGTGGACCAGGAGAGAGTACCTGGGAGTTGTAGTCTACCAACCGCGTCAGGCGCTGACGTCATCCGGGGGGGCGTGTCTCCGGACGCGCTTGGAGAGCGTGGATGTGCAGCTTGGGTGCGTGGGCTGCCGGGACGGACCGGACAGCTGGAGAGGGAATGACCTGCCTGGCCGCAGTAGATGCACAAGCGGAGGAGCTTGCGGCGATTCCTCTCCGCAGGAGTGAGACGACTCCCTCCCAGCTGCATAGGTTCGTCGAGCCGAGGTGCAGGAGTGGATTCCATGTAGGCGGATGGCCAGGGCGGTGTCTGTTGGAACTTGTAATCGCCGCGGCTGTAGCCGGGGGTGCCGCGTCCCCGGTCCGCATGGCGGTCGCTGAGGCGTTTTTCGATGCGGCCAGCCAAGGCGATGAGGTCGTCGAGGGTTGCCGGGGTCTCCAGCGGAATCATCTGGTCCTTGATGGGATCAGCCAGGCCAGTAAAAAATGCATCCAGCAGGGCCGTGGCGTTCCAATCACTTTTTGCCGCAAGTGCGCGGAACTCGACGGCGTAGTCGATGGCGCTGCGGCGTCCCTGACTTATCCGCAGTAGGGCGCGTGCTGCGTCGCGCCCGGGAGGAGTCCGTTGGAACACCTGTTCCATCGCCCTGGTGAAGGCTGAATAGGACGAGCAAGTGGGAGATCGGCGGCTCCATTCCGCCGTGGCCCACTCCCCTGCTTTGCCAGTCAGATGGGAAATGATGAAGGCGATCCGTGCCCGCTCGGAGCGGAAGGCAGCCGCCTGCAGCTCGAAGTGGAGCTCGCATTGAGTGAGGAAGGTGTGTACCTCACCGGACTCGCCGGAGAACCTCTCGGGTTTGGACAGCACTGATCCGAGCGCAGGTAAGATGGCGTCTGACGAGGGCGAATGTTCTGTGGGTCTTTCCGGGTTAGCGGGTGGTGTGGTGGTGGAAGATCCTTGCTGTAGGGTTGCGACCAACGCGCCGAGCTGTGTCTCCAGAGCCTGCATGCGAGCGTCTTGTTGGTCAGCTAGGCTTTTAAAGCACGAACCCAAAGCATTAAGTTGTTCCTCTTGTCTGCCCAGGCGTTGAGCCTGGTGACGCAGCGCCAATGTAATGGGCGCGGGCTCCGCGGGGTCCATTGCTGGCTGGTTCATTCTGTCAGGTTCTCGGTGTGGTTAGGACCCCAGATGCAGAGGCTTAGAGTTCGTGTGGTAATTCAGGATTTTTAATGACAAAAAGTGCAAGAGAGAGTAGATCCAAAAACGGAAAACGATGGTGTTGTGGCAAAAATAGAGACAAAAGGCAAATGAAAGGTACACCATGAAGAAAAGTACAAACACTGGAGTTAGCTGGACGGCAGGGAGGCGGCAGGTCCAAATGGGCATGGAACAACGACTGGTAGCAGAAGCACTCGGGTGTGTTGCCAGCAGAGGCGAAACAATGAACCAGCGGCTGCCAGCTGTGGGTAGTCGGCTTAAATGGGTATTGGGTAATTAGCCGCAGGTGTGCCCAGCGTCCCCGCCTCCAGCCCGCTTAAGGTGTAACTGCAACAATACAGGAGAAACAAGCCAGAAGAAGGCAGGTACCACGCAGTGACAACCACAACAACTGGTAGTCACTAGCACATTGTGACAGCCTTATATATATATACTGTAGTTCATTACAATATACTATTTTTATACGTCAAATTTGCTTCAAAGCGCATATTTTTTTTACAAAAAAAAGGCCGTATTCAACCATTAAGCATGATTTATTAATTAAAGGGGAATTATTATACACATTTTCTGGCATTTGCATTGAGTTCTGGACTACACACAATAACCCACACAGAAAGCTTTCTAGAACTTCCAGACCCTGCACCTCTTCCTGCAGTGTTTCCTTGGGTTTCCTGCCTCCCCCCCAAACGATCTGTGTAATTGACTCCACCCCGGCCCTCCTCCAGGTGCACCGAGCCCACTCAATCGCCCTGTGATTGGTCACACTCGCTCCGCTTGCTGTATGCACACTCTATAATGCTACACAGACAATCACTTTTGTCTTTCACAATAAACACAGTTAGGACACTGATAAGTTGTTACTTAAATGTTGCTCTTCTGACTCTTCAACACGACCAAGTAATGTTGGAAAGGCGGCGGACTTCAGCAACTGTTTGGTGGATAGTCCAGCTTCGTATTGGCCCATGTTCAGCAGTCCCGTGTGAAATGCTGTTGACAGATGAGCATATTTTTCTTTTGCTGGCCGGGAATTAGCAACTCCAACCACTTCTGCCGGATGCCTGCCTCTTTAAGCACACCGGAACAAACATATCCTGTGAGCCATACGTGCTACACTCATTGTTGCACTAATGGACGCACAACTCGACAGGGGCACACTAGTCGTTATTAAACTGGCACTAACTGGGATGGTACACTGGTATGATCCAGATGCAAGAAAATGCAGTGTTGCAAAGAGTTTTACCCATAGGAGATATGTCATGACTCCTTTTTGTGACAGCCCTTCCAGCAGCTCTAGAGTAAGATTGCTGGATAGACCATAAGTGTCTACTATTTTTTTTCTGGCAGTCGAAATATGTTGAAGCGGACAAAAGATTCTATCTCTCCTTCGTCTGTCATTTCACCTATACTTCCTTCTCCAATGACCACAGCCATTTATGCGTAACGTGCCAGTTTGCACCTGCCTTTGAAACACGCTAAATATAGATGCAAAAACACAGATCGCGAACAGTTTTGGGTTTCATAAATCACATGCCGTTACTAAATAATACTCAGTATTATAAATAGTACTCATAATAGTACTCAGGATTATATACTAATACTCAGTATACTCAGTGCATCTGGTTAGTAGATCAGCTTTGCATGCAATATTAAAGATTCACTGACATGATTTTCAACTTTGCTTAAATATGTTCTATATTGTTTGTAATTATGTTCTACGTTGTTAGTTTTTTTGAAAGCAAACATTAAATTAGTTAAAATGACACTTAAAGTAGTGGCGGGAAATTTTTCTGATCTCCGCCCCGGAATATGGGGCGTTTCCCAAGTGACGTCGGCATAGGAACGGCCATGGGGACGGCTTTCATCTTAGGCTAGTAAACAACACTGGGGTTAGCTCGTCGATCTCGTTCGGTATATTTTTCATCAAAATAGTAGTCATGCCAAAACGTTTTGTTGCCGCTATCTGTTCACAGTGTCCGAGTGATATTGTAACTTTGTTTTCTTTTTCAAAAGACAAAGGTTTAGACCAGTGGTCACCAACTTTTTTGAGACCAAGATCCCTTGACTCAGCCGTGAACCTGCACAAATCTCGCTTGACCTCTTCACAACGGGGCAAGTCGGTGTACTAGTGTACCTCCGGCCGGGTTTTGGGGACTGGGCTCCTTGCTAGGGCTGGGCTCGCGGTTCCTGGCTGGATAGTAGCGAGGCATACGGGCATGTTCAGTGGACAAAATGTGTGCCTGTTGGTCGCTCTACGGGAGGCGAGGGCACTGATATGATAATACATTTTTTTCTAAATGTTTTTCCTAAATGTTCTTGCGATCGACCGGCCCAAAGATCATGATCGATGAGTTGGCGACCCCTGGTTTCGACTATAATGAGCTATTGTAGCTATGGAGGAGAATCAGATTATACAGCGGGGTGAGCCACTTGCCATGGCTGGGCGAGATGTATTTTAAGCGGAAACATGCTGTGAGCAGCCCTGTGTGCAGCTATGAATACCAGAAGAACCACACACGAGAGCGCGGAGCAAGCTCACCGCAATGGCCGGGCAAGGTGCATTGAAAGAGGACCATTAATGTGGCCAGCCGCAGGCAGAGCTGTGGATGTCTGAAGAACGAAGCAAATGCTAATTTTGGTGTAGGTGACATGAACCACCGCCTAGTGTTCATTTCACTGAAGGCTGCTATGAAGAAACAATTTTACAAGTACTGTATAAACGCATTTTGGATACTAGGAAGCTCGCAACAGGACTAAAGGAGGAGAAAATCATCAAAGTTGCCACATTGTGTTGCCACAAAAGTTGCCACAGTGAGTCATGTCTCATTTACATATATACTGTATTATTATTATGTTATCATATATTATATTATCATATCATATTGTAAACATTATGCCACCATAGCGACAAGCATTCTGAGCCTTATACGTGTTATAAAACTTACTTTCACAGTTATATGTTGACGGTGGGGGGGCGGGGAATGCTTAATTCCCTGTTCTGCGAGTTCTCTATGTCATCTCCAGATGTTTCTTCCTCCCTGAAAACGAATGACACATCGCTCAAATCTTTGCTATAGTCACTGTGAACGTCTTCTATCTCGTCCATTCTCTCATGTTTGTTTACTCGACTGCGCTGACGTCACTTGGGAAACGCTTCATATTCCGTGAAAAATTACCACCACTTTAAATGTAATTTTTACTAATTTAACATTCACTTAAAAAAAAAAAAAACAATAACAAAGTGGAACATAATTACAAACAATAAAGTTGAAAAATCATGTCAGTGACCCTGTAAGTTTGCACATGTTTTTATACAAGTAAACGTTTAATAGATCAGGCCTTATGAGTTTTAATGGAGACATGGGTGATTAAACAGGGAGTGAGTGGCTGCAAGGGAAGGGGGGTGAGGGCTTGAGAAAGATAAAATGGGGAGGGGCCTCAGATGAAACATCCCTCTATGCCTGGGTAGTGCTGACTGGCAGAAATCTGGGAGTGATGGCGGATGGGAGGGTCAATTCAGGAATGCACAACTGAGCCAATGACGCTAGTTCTCAGCAATCTCACTGTGTCATTTTTACACAGACATAATTTATTTCAAGGATCAATGCCACTGCTTTTCAGCCTTTTGGCTAAGACTGTTGTCGCCTCGTTTGGGTGTAGTGGCTTATGTGTCTGCAGTGGCATGACATTGAATCATCAATGAGGATAATTCATGTTGGTGTGGCTTTAAGTGGATGTCTAGTAGGTGGCTTAAATTACTGGTTGACTCCTGGTTCCATTGGATTGACATCAGGCCAATGAAAAAGGTCCAATTTATTTTCTTTGAAAACGCCTTCCGCTGCTTTCATAGCATGTATGTTTAGAGTCATTATCCATCTGCACTGTGGCTAAATGTGAACAGACAGTAAACACAGCACAACAGTCATTATCAATAGACAGTGAGGCCATTCAATTAGCACTTATGTTGCCGATATCCCAACACATTTATAGATGCACGCAAAATTCTGGTTAAGGTTCATATTCTTTTTTAGACAAAACATGTTTGCATCCACAAGCAGTACGAATATTCCTATTTACATGTTAATCAGCATATTCCAAATGGCATGAGGCAGTTTTTTGGGTTGTTTTTTCTCCAAAAAGGTGTACCCTGAAGACAAAATGCTTGCCCAGATGTTACATTTTGGTGCCTTGGACGATTTGTGTCATGTATGGATCAAAACTGATCAAGATGGGCAAAAGTGTAACTACATATTGCTGTTCCGGTACTTACGCCCACAATTACATTCCATAATATTTAAGTCTTTAAGGATAGCTACCATTTCATTTCTTTCCTCCTCACCCCAGAAATGTAAATCTTAACTTGTATCTGTTTGATGCACAAACATGTCCCACAATCCTTTGCAATCTGAGCAGTGAGCTTGCGCAATCAGGACTTAATGGTCCGGTCGTTTACATGATTATGTGATCTAATATTCAAGTTGATAAAGGCATATGCCAAGGGTCTGAATGTTTTTAATAATTACAAAATGACCTTTGTTTGAAATTGGCAATCTGAAAAAGGTATTTACATGTCTCAACAAAAAAGGATACTGCAGCAAGCCACTACAGTCCAGGATCTTGCACGGGTACAAATTTAAAAATCCAGAACCACATCAACCATCAATATTCAGGGAACGGGACTGTGCAAAGTTGAGATGCTGTGTCTCAAAGTGCCTCCGCAAGTTATATTCCTTCGTGTGACCCCACTGATTGAGAGTGGGGATTTAGCCATTAGGCTAAAAGCCAGGCTCCCAACCCACTGACCAGCGCAACTTTTCAGATGTCTGGGAGCGACGTTTACTTAATGTACTTCCAGTCGCTGTTTAAAGTCCAATTTTCCGTGTCTACTTTTCCTTTTTTTAAAGCAGATAGCGCCATATTTGTTTAAATGAGAGCCGTCTTCTTCTACTGCTGCTTCATTGTGAGGCGCACACTCGCTGTTGCCCCCTGCAGAACGGAGGAAAAACTGCATGAAGGAGCACTTTTGTAGTTAGACTGACTGGTTTACATCGCAGTAATCCCTCATTTATCGCAGTTCATCGGTTTCACATCCGACCATGATAAGTGAATTTAAGCAGGATTCCTTTTTTATAAATCAAATATTTTCATAGTTACTGCACAGAAAACCTGATAACGATCTTCTAAATATGGCTTCTAGCATTATTAGAACACACCCGACATGAAATAACTCACCTCTAGTCACCTTTGCACTTGTATTACCCAATATAGTAGTCATACTAAGAGAAAATAAGCCATCTTAGGCATAAATAAGACAAGACAGACTCATACGTTAGCATTGACAGCATACTTCCTGGTGGCTATTGTCTCATTGATGTAACGTTACTACAACGTTACTTAAAATGCCGCAAGACAGCATAATTTATTCATTCATATATTTCTGAAAAACTGTGAAAGAGTGAATCCCCAAAATGTGAAGAGTGGCGAGGGATTACTGTAACTGCGTGATGTTTGGTGGGCCAAATGAAACGTTTCAGGATGACGGATATTGCCTATGTGCCGCTTATTGGGAACCACTGGTGTAAAGTGTTACAGCAGCATCTGTCAGCCTCCACACCATGCCCAAGGGAATTGCACTTTTTACTTCCTATATTGTACGGTAGGTTTTGCATGGTGGGAAACACATCCTGTGGAGATTTTACTCATTTTGAATGTCAACATTGCTGACCACACAACACAAACCACATCGTAGCACTTGGGTTTACTGTTTAGCTGGGAAATCTGAAAACGCAGCTTCTTGTTTAACATGAATGCTTGATTGACCAGAACGGTGTCGTGAAATGGAGGCAGCACCCGCAGTAGCCAAGGAGAGTGGGGGCGAAGGAGAGGATGGAAAAGGGGAGGGAGACAGTGAACTATTATACATTTTTCATTAGGTTTCAGGCACTAAGCTACATCAAAGCCTCTCAGAGATAAAGGGGAGGGAGAGCAGCAGAGAGAAGTAGACATAGGATGTTCTAATTAACTTCCCAGTCACTTGCCCTCCCCCCTCATTTTTTCCCCTCTCACACACTGTTGTTCTCGGTGCATACTATATATGCGTATCTCTACCGCAAAGCACTGTCTGCCTTGTAAATTCACTATGACGCCCATCCACAATGATAAAATACAAGGTTTACAGTTGCAGCTTGTAGAGAGGCGATCAAACGGCAAAGGAGGGGGGGTGTCGAGCCTAAGGGAGGGCTGGGCTTTCATGAAAGGAACATCAGCCCTGAATTACTGATCGTGCAACGCCTATAGGGGTGCAGGTAGAAGAGAGGAATAGGGAAAACAAGCCCTTTCCACCCACTGATGTCTCATGATGCCTTTCAGTCACATGGGAAACAGGCTTATCCACCATGTTCAGCATGTCCTAAACAATATAGAGTCTCTGGGAAAATGCTTGAAAAGTCTATCAAAACTTGATCTCTCATTCTGCCAGACTCGACAGCATGAGCTCCCCCTACTTCCTGCACCCACGATGATGCGCATTCCCGCTTGGTGTGAGTCAACAGGAAGTTCAATGGACTCTTTTCATGGGACAAACTGTGACATTTCATTGAAAAATGTGGCAATTAGCCTCCTGCAGAATCCAGTGAAAAGTGAATGCCACGTGGAGGAGAAGGCTGTCATTATAAACGTGCATTTGGATGGCTGAACAACTGAAGAGATTCAGGGACTGGCAAATTGATTCTTCAATGTGCAATACTTTAAAAAAGTAACATTTTAATGGTTGATGTAGTTTCCTTCAGCCTTAGCAATACTTACTGTGTATGCAGTGTGAAAGATCTGTATCTTTACACATCACGTCGTTATAGCTTAGCATAGCTTGTCAATTTGCATTCAGGACATGTTCCTAAAAGTAATGACTGAAAAAATTTAAAAAAAAAATAAATAAATAAAAGGTACAGGTAGTTTTCAGTTTTACTGAATAATAAAGAATGCTAGCGGGGTCATGGATTTTTTTGCGCTGTTATCTTTCCAGACGAGCCTAAGACAATATTTCATGACAGTGTTTTATATGTCCTTCTCGTGTTCTGTGTACAGTGTGAGTGACTTAGGTCTAATTTAGCTCTAAGTTCCGATTTACACTAAAACTCCACTCACATCACTGTCCAGGAACACAGCTTGTTCCAGTTCATAACTTGTTTTCTGTTGTATCTGTTCAGGTATGTGATTCTTGGCACATTTGCATGGAACACACACAGTCCATGGTCATGAAGAGAAGACTGAAATAATGTGTTGCTCTTTTCTTTTGCACCAGAACATTTAATACATAGAAGGAATTAATAATGCCAATAAACTGTGTCCAACAGTGGCCAAGTGATTAGCAAAGATAATAAGAGAACACACGAGGAGTAGTTTGTTTCCTCTAAAAAGAGAACAGCCCCATCTCTTCACAAATTAATTGGAAATTTGACCTTGGGCACAGACAAAAAAAACATTTGTAGCTTGTTACCATGATTCCTAATTAGTCTTTTTTTGTCACCTTCGAACAAGACTTGAAGGATAATTAATCATTTGAGTTGTCTTTTCACACAATCCTGATGATCCTTATTACCACGTTTCATCTACAACCAGAATGTAAACAACGCCTGAATCCAGGCAGCAAATAATCAGAGTTACTATGCTTCGTAATGTGATAAATGAAAGTTTGTTTTTCGTCACTGAATGTGCTTGGTAGTTATATCAGTTTGACTGCTGGAAAAAGCATAAAACTAGATGTAAAGGCCGCTGCTTGCTTTTTAAAGACCATAAAACTAAAAGGCAGAGGGCAGCTACGGATGAGTGGTTCCAATGCTGGCTTTAAAAATATGTTTAATTTCCTGACTAACATAGACATACGGGCATAAGCAGTGGTGCCATTGAGGAAGGCGCCCTGGAGACGCTTAGCTAGGCTTTCACAACAGTCACCTTCACTTGTTGCGTGTTTGTGCATCTTGTTTCTTTCACTTTTGCCTCCAGTAAACAAGTAACACTTTTTTCCTTTGAATTGAGAGCAGGCCACTGACTTGGCCGTAAAATAATATTCAAAATATCGTCCTTCGAAAGTCTTCATTTTTCTTTCATCGTACAGTGTCCTCGTCCATCTGGACCATTAATCTTGTTACTTTAGCAGTCACATCAACAATAAACAATCAATTAGTGCTATGCTTATTGTGTGGTGATATGGGGAAATAACTATAGAAGTACACATCACTCACTAACTGCTTCAAAAAAGGTCAGTTAGGATCAGTGGCGGAGCCAGACATTTTTCATTGGGGCGGCCATGTTGAGACCATTACTTACATCGGGGTGGCAGTAAGTTGATACGCTTGCTGAAGTAGGCAGTCATTTTTCTTAGAATTTTGCCTGACAGGTAAAGAACACCAAAATACATTAACCACATGACTGGATGAGTGTTTACATGCCCACTCATGCTGCTACAGAGAGCTTCCACTATTAAGAGATTTATGTGCTGAATGTGGGAATAAAACATTGCTGCTACTGGTCAATCAATGATGAATGGATGTTTAATTTCTGTTCAGGAGGACTCGTCTTAAAAATCACACACACACGATGTAATGCAAGTGAGGGCTGAGCCTCTCCGCTATTTTGCTACTACTGAGAGACTACCAGATGTCTGCGTCTGAAACACTTCAGAACTTCAGTCAAAGTCAACAAAGCGAGGAAACTTGACCGGAATCGATCAAAGTAATCATGGAAAACGCACCTACCGCTTGAACTCAAACAGTGCAATAAAATGAGCGATTTCAAGAAACAGTACAAGCAGTTGATGGAAGGAAGAATAAAGAAGAACAAGGAAGAATAGTCCTGAACCACCACAATGACCAAGTTTGGACACCCCTTCAATACATTTTCTTTATTTTCCTGACTAGATTCTCACTGAAGGCATCAAAACTATGAATGGGCAGGTGTGGAATTATGTACTTAACAAAAACGTGTGAAATAACTGTCTTATATTTTACATTCCTCAAAGTAGCTTTCTTTGATAGCGCTGCAAAACCTTGGTGTTCTCTCAATGAGCTTCATGAGGTTGTCATCTAAAATGGTTTTCACTTCACAGGTGAGCCTTGTCAGGGTTACTTAGTGGAATTTCTTGCCTTATTAATGGAGTTGGGACCATGGGGTTGTGTTGTGTGTGTCCAAACTTTTGACCGCTACTGTACAATTCCATGTCCAACCATGCTTGCACTTACTGCTTATTTCTCATTTCTTTGGACTACTTGAAGTATTACATTGTCTGTAGTCAACAATTAACTATGTTTCTGTCAACTATTAACTTTTCAGCACTTATTACTATATGTTTATTGTTATTTATTATCAATGTAACGTAATTTTTCAATGCATCACAACGCTTAACTCGTATTGTAACACATTGTGATACTGACTTATCATTTTATTACGGTATTTCAATTTGGATTCTATTTCAAAATTGGTAAATGGTACATGTTGTACAGTGCACAAACAAATATATTAAAAATTGATGAGTTTTACTTCTTCCTACTCCTTTTCGGACATGTGGAACTTTGAATTGTAACATGTGATGTATTCTAATATAACCTGTACGCGGGTTCAAAATAAAATTAAACCACTACCATGACCAAACATGCACATGCCATTTTTGTTACATGTAGTGGTATTCTTTGGATCGGAGCTTTATATCTCCCACTCCATACATTTCTCTTGCACTCAGATACAAATTGACCTTTGTTGCACGTGTCCAAAAAAATCTGATTTCAGAACATCTGCAGCATAGATATTTTGTCACTCTTTCCTGTACATGAATGTTACCAGTGGTTTTCTTCAGAATAAGTAAAACCCTCTGTATTTACATTCACAAAGACATAAGTCAATTAACAATGTTACACTAACCTTCTCTAGAATACTCTTAATGTATGTCCATGCTATTAATTCATTAATTATTTTTGTTTAATTATTAAGACTCTTTAAGACTTTTTGAAGGCAAAGAAATACAAATTCTTCAATGACCAAGGCAGTCATCTGATGCCAGCCTAATAGAATTGTCACTTAAAGCCAATCAGATAATTTTGTGATGTCACCAGGCAGTCACTAACTGCAAATAATTAAGTGTTAAATACGATATAATATGCTGTACAATGGATCCCCGCACATTTGCAATTCAGGCAACCAAAATGTGCTGATTTTTGGTCAATAAAATATTTTGTTTTGTTTTTATTTGTTTCCATAGAGACACATCTCATTCACTATAAGTCGGTAATAAATAGAAATATGTGATAATGCAGGTAAACGGTACAGCATGCATGTACAACTGTTCATCAAACTTTGAGATTTTGCACTTTGTTTGGCGGTCCTTGAACGCACCATAGTTGTGTGATGTGAGACGCAAAAGTTTGTTTGGCTACGGAAGCACTAGCTTCAACAGTCAATCCAGCCTCCCAAGTTTTAGCGAGATGAACACAAGTTAAAACAACAGGCATGGCGTGTGGATTATGTAGACGCAGCTTGGAGAAACACCTTTTGTATCCTGCTAGTCTGTAGCCTGACAACCAGGCTAAAGGCTACACTGTGGAGGAGTGCTGTGACGTGATACTGTAGTCTTGTGAGATCGTGCGTGACGTGCGAATGACAAGCAACCAGAACACAGTGCCTACAAACAAAGTTATCGAAACAGTCGCAAAAGTATATCAAGGCTAAACCAACACATTAAACAGTTCAAAAGTTTACTAATTCAAACCTGGAAGACCTTGAGGATTACATTGAGGAGAGCTTCGATCGTCTAGTCATGGGCAAACTATCCGACTTCTAAGCAGAGCTGACCGGAGAGCTCACTTGCACTGACATCGGGGACATTCTTGAGTCCATCGACAAGGCCGCTTCATGCTCGTCGAGCTGCTGCACAAAGAGTTCCAGGCCATTCGGGAATCTTTAAACTCAGCCATAAAAAGATTGTCTCCTTGACCATGGAGAATGCAGCCCTCCGTGAGTTGCGAATGCCACTCACAGACTGAGTTTCAGAACTCTTCAAAGATAATAAAACCATGACAGAGACGGTCCTAGACCTCCCAGCTCGGAGCATGCAGGACAGTCTAGTCTTCACAAAAATCCCGGAGAAAACAGGGGAGGACCTGGAGGAATCCGTGAAGGCTTTCATGGAACAGCAGCTGAAACTCCCAGCAAACGCCGTCAAAAACATCACCTTTCACTGCGTCCTGGAACCAAAAATTCTGAGAGTCGAGTTCCGAGACCCGTTGTGGCAAAATTCTAATACTTGTAGCAGAAGAAACAAGGGAGGAGCTAAGGCTGAGAGCTGCAGGGGACGGCCTTCAGCATGAACAACCAATTTCCCAGGGAGATCCTCGAGAGACACAGACACCAGTTCCTTCTTTGGAGGAAGTTTATTGATGAAGGATGCCGAGCTGTCATCATGGTGGATAAACTGTTCGTCAATGAAGCCACACCATGGCTGCATTGATCATCTAAATATGTTATGTGATCATCTGTACTGAACAGGTAAACATTTGCTTTTTCATATAGCAATATATCATACAGCGCATGTACAGTCTGTTTCTTTATCATATCCACTGTGTGCACCAATCCTTGTTTTTTTCTTCCATCCCTTCTTCTTCCTTTTCGGAAGGATGACCCCTCCTTTTTTTGCACCTTCTTTTCTTCTTTCTGTGTGCACAGCTTGATCTCGGGAGGGTACCTCAACCTAGTATTTAATCCAGATATAGACAGATCCATCTTGACTGGGAGACATTGTGAATCTCCAATTTCTCTGGAGTAAAAACCTACCTACCTAAGTGTTAAGGCGGTCTGTCTCGCTTCCATTGTCAGTTCCCTTTTTTCTTGCCATTTTTATATAGCAACAAATTACTTTATCCAATACAATAAGCTATTCAACTGATTTCCACGAGGGTATAGTACCACAGTGTGTTCCAAGCACAGAGGAGGTAGTACAGTAAGTACTCCAGAACTTGGAACAACCTTAGTTGCACGAACTGCCAAGGCTCGATCAACCTAAAGAAAAGCTTTAAATTGTTGACCCATTTTGTGGTCCCTGAAACAGGCCTTTTGTATAATTTTGAAATACACATTATTTGTCAGTTTTGGGTAGGTAATCTTACCTTTTTATTAACCTCTGGCACTTCACAACTCTCCTTTTACCATTTCAAGCTATTTATTGGACTTGAACAACTTGAATTTCAATAAATAACTGGAAAAATGTGGGTGTTCTAAAACTTTTGACTGGTAGTTTACAAACATCCTATCACCATTAGTGACCACGCTCCAGTTTTTCTCTTCTTCACTAACAAAACCGTATGGCACCTACCAAATGCTGAAGATTTACCGGAGACCTAATGTGTTCCCTGCTGAGTTTGACAAAGCATTCTGGCCATCACGAGCACCAATATTCCTTAGAATGCTTTTGGAAACTAACGAAAACTTCCCCCGAACATGAACTCTCATGAACATCAGTCTCCTGCTGAAACCGGATAAAGAGCCAACACTCCCTTCCAATTATCGATCAATCTCATTGATTAATGCAGACCTTCAAATAATATACTAAGTATTAGTATTAGCTAGAAGTGTGTAAAACGTTACCACTCGTATAATGCGCCTTGATCAATCAGGGTTTATCAAGGGGAGACACTCCACAAACAATGTACGCTGTCTAATCAATCTTATAGAAGACTCTATTATCCATCATTTGGAAACCACAATTGCCTCAATTGTCTGCCATTAGGGGTATTTAGCTACCTGGCTACAGGAGGAGGATGTGGGATGGTCCTGCTTGGTCTGCATGCTGCCTGAACTACAGCACACAACAAAAATTATTTCTGTCTCATCTCGCCGACCTAGTTGGTATCAGTCGTTTTGTTTCTGCTCTTCTTTATGCAAGTTTCCCGTCCTCCTACCTCCTCATGACACTGGCTAGATTTTCAGCCTTAGCGGGGTGGAGGGTGTTTGGGGGTGGTGCTGTGCACACTGTCGCCGGTGGGGATTCTTGCGTGAGCGGTGCTGAAGGTGCTTTTGATCTGGCTGGACTTGTGTCCTGGCGGGCCAGGTGCGGCCCAGGGGGTGACCTGCAGCCTGTCGGTTTTGTGTCCTCGGGAACTTCCTGCTCAGTCCGAGTGGGGTTGAGAGGTGGGCATGGCTGTCCCAGTCCTTCCTGCCTCGTTGCACTTGCACACATATATATCGGACTTTGGGGCGTGGTCCACAGTGGGGTGTGGTGGGCGCCTGGGGCTGCTGCGCGATGGCTCCTATGCACCTGGCATGCTTCAGATTTGATTGCCCCTCAATTTTAATCACACAGCATACACTTAGGGTTTGGGTTAGCTGGGCAGGTGAGGAGCCCACCATATCCCATCTGTCCCCATTTTTAATCACCTCATTAGCTGTCACTCATATACATTCCTACCACATATATACATATACACCGCTTAGGCTCATAGAGGACAGCCCTCCATAGCTGGCGATGTGCATACCACTGTGGTGGCGCGGGGATGCTGTGCTGTGACGGCTGCTGCGGATTGGGGCATGGTCTTGCTCGCTGGGGTTGTGGGTCTGACTCACGGTGTCATATTAGATAGAAGACTAAAATCATCACACAACAACTTAACGCAAAAGGTCGCTAATAAATATACAATACCAATACGGATTTTAAATAAAAAGCAGCAACTATTTTAATTTCCTCCCATAATGCATTATTCCAGCAGAGCAGCTCATTGGCCAATGGCTACCATGGCTACCCGGCAGAGGGAGCTCATGAGCTCACACTATTGGTACACGGATTGGTACTTATCTTGTCTATTTCTTAGCTACCTTTTGAGTGTTAAGTTGCTGTTTGATGATTTTAGCCTTCTATCTAAGATGACACTGAGTCAGACTGTTAAATTGAGTAATGAGATTTCCGATGGGTTGACAATCTCGACGTGAGTTCCCTTATAGCTCGTGATTGGTTCCTGCCAAAGAAAGAGCTACCGTTTCCTCACTGACTCACAAGCTGCACAGTATTTAAACAATTAGTGGTAGTTCTAAAATATAGGAGATGTCACAAGATTAGAACATGGTCATAAATTGGCTGCACCGCTGTATAAACCGCAGGGTTCAGAGTTTAAGAAGAAAGTAGCGGCTTATACACCTCAAATTACGGTAATAACATATAATAATAATATAATAATATATAATAAGAAGACAATAATATTATTATACATTATTATACATTATAATATATTATTATTATTGTTACATTTGCTGTTGTTATCTCTCTCTGTCTTGTCCTGCCCTGTTGTCCCCACACTCACCCAGACTGCTTTTGTCATCTTCTCTATCCCCCAAATACGCATCACAATAAACCACCACATAGTCAAGACTAGTCTAGACACAGACTATGTAACAGGAGAATATCTTACAGTTTTCCCTGGCAGAGTAAATCAGCAGATCTGCAAATCTGAGATATTCTTCTCAGAACAGCAGTAACTGTAACAGACAACAGGGATACAACAGCTGTATCCGATTTCGGGGTCTGCATCCTTCAAGGACCCAGCCTATGCGGTCAATGACAGGCTGTGTCCTTATGAGAGTCCTCCAGGCTTGGCTAGAGCAATGCGAAACGGTATAGTCTAGCTGTCGGAACACTTCCTGGTTGTGTCACGTGTTTACACACGCTCGCTTTTGCAATATGTTGTCTACTCCGCAAAGAAAAATATTGTAGCAACCCTGAAGTGTTGCTGTTATGCATGTTTGTGTTCTGGAGTGCCTGACTGTTTTTGGTTACCGTGAACGCACCAGGTGTGGTGGGTGTGTCATGGGGTGTCAGTTGAGAAAGCGCCTCGTTCCGCTTTTAGTGGCGTGGTTACGGCCGACAGTAGCCACTATTGTTTGCAATAAAAAGCTTGCTACTCAACTCCCGTATTGTGGCTTTAATAGCGTCAGTGATGACGCTACATTGGTGTCAGAAGTAAAACACCGGACAGCATGGTGGTTCAGCGGGGTGAGGGCGGCGGTTGCCCGAAAGTGAAGGAGGAGGTGATGGATGCTGTTGACAGTATGTGGCGACGAGAGGCGGCGCTCGCCTTTGCCAGACAGACAGGCAGCTCGCTTCTGAGGCCGGCTTCGGCTCGTGGAGCGCTACGAGGTGCGAGGGAACGGAGGGTGACGATGATGGGGGCGCCCATGGCGACAACTTGGCTGCCGGCGCTAGAGGCATAAGCAAAGATGGCGGCGCCCATGGCAGCAAGCAGCATGTGAAGACACCGAAATACAACGGAAGGGCCCAGTTTGAACTTTTCCTCCGCGTAGCATCACCATGCTGAAATATGTTTTCAGAGCTGGGTGCACAAAGGATCTTTGGATATGTAAGACGGTAAGGATAGTCACGATGAACACTTGGAGCTAATGGCAGAGGAGGGCACATTTTAGGGACCCTCGAAGCTTTTTCGAATTGGGACAGCCTTCGCGCATCGCGATGAAGACATGCACCCTGCAAATGCGCAGTTGAAGGATGCAGAACCCGAAATGTGACACAGCTAATTAAATGCCTGGTGTAACCTCACTATGAAGTTAGTTGTTTACATAGAAACAAGCACTATCCTCTCACTGTGTTTTGGTTGAATTGCAAAACAAAACCAAAGTGCATTTGTCTTCTTTGGCAGACATCCCTATAATAATGTGTCCAATTCAGTTCCAAGACAAAAAGAGGATATGCAGTAACTTCAGTTGAGATAAGTATTGTAGAGCTGCAGCACACATACCTGTACTGTCATGTAGCACGTCCATTAAAATATGATGCAGCCTATGATGAGCCTGTTGCACATGCAAGGAACTGTGCCTTCAGGATGGCTCTCAGATGAGCACATTTTCTCATTGTTACCGTCAGTGCCATTCAGATAAGTACAGAATGGACTGTTTTCGGCCTTCAAAGCGCTGCATGAGCTTGTGCTTTTGACAAATTTGCCTTTTCCTGTGGTTAAGCAACATGTGGTTGCTATTTTCAAAATGCTCTCTCCCTGCTTGATACTAGTATATCAAAACCAGCCTGTGTCCTACTGTGTAACACCGAGAAACAATTGTCCTATCATGGAGCGCGAAAAAGTCTAATGAATATGACAGTGCGACTTACTTCCAGACAAGTCCAAAAGATAAATATGTGACGAAGTCAGAGACAGACAGTCATACAGAGGCACAGCTTCAGTCTTGTCTTTGCATAAGCTAACCAATTAACCACAAAACCCTGGGATACCAATATACATTTAATTCATAACTAAACATTTGCACAAAAGGAGTAACATGTTGCATGAATCCATGCAAATTTTCAATAAACATTCTTTTTTCTTTAGATATTATTATTACACCTATAGATTCAGTGTAATACAGGGGTCTCAAACTCACAGCCCGCGGGCCGTTTGCGGCCCAAGAAATCGTATCTTGCGGCCCGCGACTGGACATCAAAGAGTAGTATAACTGCAGCCCGCAACATCCGGGCAAGCTCAGTGTTACTTCCATACTTACAGGGGCAAGTAAACACCAACACTGAATGAACAGTGTTGTTATCACATGAATGTATTGTGAATTGCATCGTCTCGTGAGGTACCCTGAGATTCCCAGCCCTACTCCCAATACTTGATGCGGCCCAGCCTCACCCAGACGCTACCTCCACTGGCCCCCAGTGAAATTGAGTTTGAGACCCCTGGTGTAATAGCTTTTTAAAATGAAAAAAAATAACTTCTTCATTGTACTTCGAAAAGACGCCCCTTCAGGGCAGCCGAGCTGTAGCCACCTAGATGTGCTAAGCTGTAGATGCTCCGCTTTGGTTGGTTGGAGTCGAGTTTCCATAAACTGTAGATGCCTACCGTTGGCGAGTGTAGTCGAGTTTTGCGAGTACCGGGGTTCTTTGAGTGCTAGGTGTTGGCGAGCGAGCAGCTCGGACTTCCAAAAAGTGGAAAGGAGAGTTGATATGAGACGAGGAGGAGGTCTGTTGCTTTTTCCACAGGGTTAATGTGGAAAGGGTCAGTTTCACCATTAATGTCGTGTTAACTGGTTTCTTTTTTTAAATTTAAGGCGTAAGTGAATGAGTTAACAGAGACGAATACCTGCGAGTCCCGGTTCAGTGAAAAACTTACGTACTGAAAAAAACAATACAATTAGAATTGCACACAAATAACCCATGGAAAAGTACTCCCATAAAAGTACTCGTAGAAAAAACGTATAAAAAAATGTTAACTTTCAGTCACCTTCAGTTTGTTTCATATATTGCGCCTCATATAAGGCTGATATGATTTATTCTTGAAAGTGGCCAATTTTGCATTTTTTTCATACAAGATAATAATTTATCATATATTGTTCTGTCAAGTACCCAAATCATACAACTTTCACTTTGTACAAATTTACTGTGAATCTTATACCTGGTTTCTCTGTCTAATTCATAACATACAAGTTTAAAAAAAAGAGATACAAACATAACATTTATATATATCGTTTCCATATGGGCTGGGAGACACACAGTATATGCTTTTTTCTCACTCACACAAGCTTAACTCTCACTTCTACACAATCTTAGCTTCCATTTTCTAGAGGAGCGAGACAACTGCAATGTGGACTCTGTGTACTTTAATTCTAGACTTTTGATTAACCTTGCTCATCAATGATAGAGTCCAATGCTATTTTTTTTATACAATTTGAAAACCTTTTGAAATTGCATGATCAGTGACTCCTTCTCTGATAGCAATGCGGTCTCAAGAACCAGGAAGAAAAGCTAAGGAAAACAAATAGCTTTTACAGTTTCTTCGCTGTTTCGAAGTAATCCCTTGAGACACATTTTCAAATTAGCACAGTTTTATATTTTCCACAATTGTTCAGTGTTTATGGCATCAAATAGAAATAGAAAAAGGCCAGGCTGCTGCAGAGACCAAAGACAATGGTGTCTGGTATTTAGCATATGATCATAAATTCAGTTGCTAAGTGGGTTAATATTAAAAATCAATCAAATGAGCATGCATTTTGCGCATGGGTTTTGCATTGTCTTTGGTTTTTTTAATGCACTTATTCCAAAAGATGTACAAGGCTCAATAAGGAGTGTTCAGAGAGGAAGACCATGATAATAACAAAACTAGGACAGTAGAAGCCTGCTTTTCATTGGGATTATGGTCCGGGACCTCCAGTGAATGAAGAAAAAAAGTGAGTCACTTATACACCCGTACATATTTTTATTTTTGACACGTGGGTCACACCCTCATAACTAGACTTTCATGCTCTCCTCTGATCAGCAGTAAATATGAGATTAGATTCAGCTCCAGAACTCTCCCTTTTTCTCTTCAGTTTCCATTGATCACTAGTGACGAACTCCAGGTTGAAGACCAAAATATGCCTCACACACTTAATACTTAGATGATCAATGACTGTGATAGCTCATAGTTCCGTAGCCAAACAAACTTTTGCATCTTAGCGCAGTGCGTTCAAGAACTGCCAAACAAAGTGTGAAATTTCAATGCTTGATGAAAAAGTATTACCAGTGAAGCATGAAGATAATAAACATGTACACATTGTAGCCTTTCTAACAGTGGTACATGTGTGCGATAGATTTGACCTGTGTTATCATCGTACAGTTGTACCCCCCCACATTGCGGTTAGAAATTTGTGGCTTCACTCTATCTTTATGGTCTTTATGGCTGTTATATATACAGTATGTTTTTTGCTGATGTAGTCCTGTTTGTTTCTGTTGTTTTGTTATTGTTGTTGTTGCTGTTGTTGCTGTTGTTCTTGTCTCTCTCTGTTTTGTCTCCCTCTTTTCCGCGCACTCCCCCCTCTGTTTTCTTTTCTCTTCTTTTCTATCCCCTCTTGCTCAGGTCCGGCCACTCCAAATTTGCATAGCAATAAACGTCTAATAAAGTCAAATAAAATCTATATAACAGGGGAAGAGTATGTTTCACTTTTCCCTGGTAGAGCAAATCTGTTTAGCATGTAAGTGCATTTAGATCAACAATACTATCTGCCCTAATGGTGGGACAGGACAAAAACAAAAACAAAAAAAGCATATTTTATGTATTTTTCTTGTCTAAATTAAAGGGTCCCCGACATGATTCATCAACTTTGCTTAAATATGTTATATATTGGTTGTATTTATGTTCGAAAATGTTCGATTTTTGAAAGCGAACGGTAAATTCACAAAAATGACATTTCTAGTTCATGCCGCCAGCCATAGCGAACTAGCTCGCAGATCAGTGTCATTTCCAGAAGTGACATCATCGGGGTAATATCGCTAAGGTAAACTAACATGCAAACATGGTAGTGTACGAGCCAGGGGATGGTTACAGTGATTATAGCAAAAATTTGAGCGATTCGCCAATAGTTTTCGAGGAGCAGATGAAATAGAGAACTTGCAGAAGAGGGACTTAAGCCTTAAGACATGGAGATGTAGATTGGTCGCCTTCAAAAAACAGAATGGTAAGTGTAAATTACTCTAAAGTTGTTTATTCTTCAATTATTGTTTTAAATTGGCTTCTTAATCAGCATAAAGGGTTTTTTATAAATTTTATAAATCAGCATAAAGGGGTCGATGTTGAATGTTCGCAGTTGCCACCACCCCCCACAGTAAACATATTGCCGTCAAAAGATGTTTATATAACATGTATAATGCTTTACAGCATTGTTGCTATAATGGACTAGGGTTTAGAAGACATTATGTAAACAAGACATGACTTACTCTTTTGTGCCAACCTTGATGTAGTGGTCATTCTTTGTTGCCTTGTTTTTTTTCTGTGTACCAGCGGAATAGCATCCTTTTTCAAAATGTGTTTATACCATACTTTAAAGCCAAATGCTTCTTGTAAGGGTGTTCCTTCAACGCAGTCATCAGTTAAATGATCACTGCAAAGAACACAACTCGAGATGGGCGTTCATCTGTCTCTCGTTCGCTGCACTTGCTTTGTCCATTGTTGTCTTAAACCTTCATCTTTTGGAAAAGAAAACGAACTTACAGTGTCACTCGGATAATGTGAACTGCTAGCAGCAACACAACGTTTTGGCATGACTAGTATTTTGATGAAAAATATACTGAACCAAGTCGATGATCTACCTTGAGAAGCGTTTGTTTACTCTACTTTAGCTGAGAGGTGTCACCCCGATGATGTCACTTCCGGAAATTAGGCTAAGCTGCGAGCTAGTTCGTCATGGTTGGCGCCATGAAATATAAGTTAAAATTTTGCAAATTACCGTTTGCTTTCAAAAATCAAACTATGTACATAACAATAACATAATTACAAATAATATACAGTGTTCCGTCACTACATCGCGGTTCATTTTTCACTGATTTGCTGTTTCGTTGTTTTTTTAAAGTGAATTTTTTTTTAACAGCATATGAACGTGCATTTTGTTCTGTGTCCTTGTTGTGTATTAAAGTGATCTATCGGTGCTCTTTTGTGTCTGTGTGTTATTGTACTTACTACTGCTACCAATAGAGGGTGTTGTATACTCATGTGAGAGTTGAAGACGTGTGCTGCTGGAGCAAAGATGTCATCCCTCCACCAGCCGGCTAAATATGGAGCCACAACAGTCCTGGGACCTCATCTATAAAACTCTGCGTAGAAATGTGACTAAAAGTCTGCGTAAGCCAGAAACCCAAAATGTGCGTATGGACAAAAATATTCAGACCTAAAAAAGGTGGCGTATGGACACATTCACACAATTTGTGTTTCACCTATTGTCCAAATGCACTTACGCAACTCCACCCCACTTCACGCCCTCTCCACGCTTTCAGTTCACCATAAATGGACATTGCAAAATGGCTCATGAATGCGGCTTCCATATTTAATGACCCTTGATTGCATTTCGCTCGGTTTTTCTGAATCATGGCTGCTGAGAAGCCGAAGATGAAGACGTGGAACTTCACCGAAACAGAGGCTGAAATCTTAGTTGGAGAGCTGGAGGCCCGTAAAAACAGAATATTGGAGGACACAGCAATGGCATAACGAACTAGAGGAAGATGAGCGAGTGCAAGTAGCGTCCGCTGTCAACAGTGCAGTCAATAACATAATACTAATCATAATAACAATCATAATAATAACATGGGCTACTTTTGTGTCAGTAATCCAATCCATAGTAAAACTCAACCCTGAACTCCCAACGTCACTTCCTGTCCTCAACACACAAACAGGCACAAGTCTTATTTATGTCTTAAATGGCTTATTTTCTCTGATTATGTCCACTATATCGGGTAACACAAGCTAGTATTGAATTATCACTAACTCACGGTGAATGACATATTATCTGAATAAAAAATAGCCTATTAGAGGGTTTTTTTTTTACCAAAAATCTGCAAATTTGTGGGGCAGTGAAGGCTGAATTACAAATGTGTGGTGATCCACTGCATACACTGGAATAGGGTTTTACTTGCAACCTTAGGGGGTCAACACGCATTTGAAAACCCAAACTAACTGACGGTCAACCATTTTCCTGGAATGGCTTGAGTACCACCTTAGAGATTCCACTTTACCTCATAGACCGTATGCAGTGTTCGGGCCAAGGAAGGATAGAAAGGAGAATGGCTTTTCTCTCAAGAATGCCTAATTGTTTTTATTGACTTTACCGGCTGTATGTGATAGGCTAATGGCATACTATTAGCTTTGCTTGCAAGGCTGGGTAACAACAAGTGAAGGTGGAGAGCAGCCTCCCCAGATAAGTCCAGTAATTATGAGTATAGTGGTGTAATCTGAGCCTTAATATGGCTAATTGTAACCATTTGTGACAGCCCTGAAACTCCCGTCTATGATTGGCTTGGCAATCGTGCAAAGTGTGATTTCGTAAAGTGCTAAACTGAATTATGATGCTCCAATACGCACTGTATACTGTGTGATGGATATTGTGATGGAATTTAAAATTCAATCAGCCTGAAGTGAAGGGGTGCTAAATGTATCCTGGATAGCAGGAAGTCGTCTATGTGTCTCACCCCTTCCCGATAAAGTTGTTATTCTTTTTTATTTGAGCGAAATGTGTGTCTTCTCACCTCATATCCCTTTCACTTCATCTTTTGCCAATCTCTGGTATTACTTTTTTCCATCTCCTTCTTGTGCTTTGTGCTCCAATTCCTCATTTTCTCCCCTTAATATTTACAATCTTCTGTAGTTTTTTTTTTTTTTTTCCCAGAGCCTCCTCATGCATCCTCACAACCCCCATCCCTCTCACATACCTCCCCCATCTCTCCCTCCTGTCTGCCATCAGATAAAAGAGCTCAGTGAAGAAAAGCCCATCTTGACTTAAAACGCCTCCATCTCTGTTTTTCTCCACCGTGTCTTTACCATCAGGGAGGCACAGCCCAAGAAATCAGCTCTTTGACCCACCTTACTTATCTTATTCTCAATCACCCGCTTCCTTTTTCTCTTTTGTACCTGTTGGCATCTGGTTTTGACCCACTTTCCCTCACCCCTTCTTGCTCGCTCCCATATAGTGGAATATTTAAAGATATGTCTGCATATATTTCTTTGTGGTTTAAAACCTTAACTGTTATTCATTAGTCAGATTCCAGTTTAGCTGTGCTTGACAGCCTGAATAGAGCCTGATAACAATGTGCTGGGTGGCACTTCATAAAAGAATATAAAATGATAAAACATGTCAAGTGACATGGATCATTCATTTGGATCTAGCGGCCCCATTTAGAAAGCTTGCTTTCATCTCAGTTCGGTGGTATTTTTCCCTTGCAGGCATCGTCTTGGCAGGCTTTGTATTTGTTTGCATGTTTTATGATCACTGACATGCAATGATGCAACTGCAGGAAAACAGCACCAGAAGCAGTACAAGTTCTGACCCAACTATTGCTGTCATCTCCAACTGCATTGGGTGGGATTTTATGAGCGAGCTTGTGCCTGCTCGACGATATTGAGAACTGTAGGCATGGATATGCATCTTTTATTGACTCTTTGGTCTTTTAAAGTGCAATGGGAAGAATGTGCGATATGAATACCCGCGCTTATTAGGACAAATGGCACAAATGGCACTTTTTTATCGTGGTTAATTAGTTCCAGACAGTGATAAGTGAATATCCGCAAAGTAGGATTCCATGGAATGGAATATTTTTGTACATAGAGCATATAAAACCTGTTTACGTTTTTTAACATGATTAGAACCCTCTAGACATAAAATAATACCCGTATTATTATATATCGGTATTACCCAATATAGTAAATATAATCAGAGAAAATAAGCATTTGAAGACATCAATATAAAATAAAAAATCTGAATAAAAAGACTCGTGTGTGTCGCTGTAAATGTGTTCCTGTGCTAGAGAAGCTGAGTGGGGGGTGTTAAAATAATTCAAACCTGCAATAAAAGACGGTTTTTGGGGTGATCAATTCTGGTGCTTGTGTGTCTCACTAAACAATATAGTGACATTACTGACACCTAGTGAACAGTGTAGAATACTACACATCATCACAATGTCTTTCAATGCATCTCCTGAATGCCTAACATTTGTATTTTAGTTGATTTGGCCATTTTTATGCTTGAAAAATGCTTAATTTTGGTAAAGAATTTGCGTTAGTAAGCATATTTACTTTACTAATAATAGTCCACATTAAATCACGAAACAGCATGATTTATTAATTAATCCATATATGAAAAGCCACGATAGGGTGAAGCTGTGAAATCTGAAGTGGTGAGAGATTACTGTATTATTAAATACAGTCTACCTTGGTTTTCATTATTTATTTGTTCCAAATGGTTAAAGCATTTAACATTACTTTTACCTTTATTGAAGATTCTTGTTGTAATTGGAGTGTAAAGGTGACTATAGGGGTGTTAGTTTATGTCTAGAGGGCTCTAATAATGTTGAAATCTGTATTTCGCAGGTCTTAAAAGTTTAGCAGGTTTTCTATGCTCTATCGACAAAAATATTCATTCATTAATTTTCTATGCCGCTTGTCCTTACGAGAATATCTTATTTATAAATCATGAATCCTTTGTCGGGTCTGGAACCAATTAACCACAACAAACGAAGAATTGCTGTATCTTAGAATGATGTTAACACTACTAAGCCGTAAGACCAGAATTGCATGTGACCATGCAAGCGTGACATCATTTCTATATTATACCATGCACTGTGTTCGCCTATAGATTTGCATCCGCTGACTGATCGGAAACCAAAGCTAACATAAAAACAATTTCTAACTGCATTAGAAAGACGTAGTGGATAAAACATGTCATTTCATTCTTAATTTCTAATGAATGGATGTGCTAATTCAATGAGCTCCCATTAAAACACTGACACTCAAAAAAAAAACACCGTGACATCACTCTCAACAAGTGTCACCCTAATGAGGCCATTAGAGGAGAAAAAAGCCATATCTGTATTACTTTGGCTACCTCCAAAGTAATTAGAGCTTGGATTGGAGTAGCAACAAGCTTTGGTGCCAACTCATTTCCTAGATGTGGCTATATTTGAATATATGAATGAATACGACCCTACTGATGACTAATATCTAGACTACAGGACAGCAAATCTTCATTTAAGTGCTTTTAAATGCGACGCACACTTGATTTATGTGGATTGAGTAGTTGCACAAAAATATAGATGTATGGGTTCAATGCGATGAATGATAAACAGCACAAGGAAATTGGGAAAGAAAAGCATTCACCCTGCATTTGTGCATCTTTCATTCAATCAAAAACACACTCTTATGATGACATGTTGTCATAAGTACCAGCCCTCCCACAGAGGCAGTGCCATTATTACAAGCAGCAGGATAATGATGGTGTTATTTTAAACTAGGCATGTCACGATAATCGATAAATGGATTAATCGAACGATTAAAAAAAAAAGCCGCCTTGATAAACTGACATGTGCGATAGATGCCTGTTTGTTTTCCGTGTCTCGCTGTACCACACAGGCTGGATGACAAGAGGGTTCACTCTGCATGTGTCTGTGCGCATTGGTTCAACAGTGGAATGAATGGAGAGAGTGAACCCTCCTGTCAGCATCTTTGTCCCCCAGGATGTGGAGGCGGGGCTACTAGTGAGTGGATACACAGAGCATGTTATGAAGTTAGCAAGCAAACGCTAATATGAATGAAGGCACAAAAGCCATGGTGTCTAAACCGAATGCCACGGCTCCAGTGTGGATGTGCAGCAGAGCCGTCGTCTCGACAGTCAGTGCTTACTGAGACGTTCGATCGGCAAAGTAAATATTAAACGAAACAGTGCAAAATTGTGCGCGCTCACAGACAGTGTCGCTCACTACACTGCAAAAGAAATGCAACCTTACGATACGGTTGAAAAGCCAACATTTCGGGAAATGCTAGAAATGTTTGACAGACAGTACGAACTGCCTGGGAGAAAATACATGTCACATGACGGACATCAGAAACGTTGCATTTTATTCCGTCACCACAGATATGATGTCCAGTTATATGATTATGAACAGTTTAACAATACACGACGTAACTGAGTGTGTGTGTGTGTGGTTTTTATTGGAGTGTTTTTTTCTTAACAGAGACAGGGTCTATGTTTTATTGTTTTGTGTTATTATTGTGATTTTTATTTAAGTGCAATTTTTACTAAAACAGATCGAGTATATCTTATTTTCATTTTTTTGTTGTTTCTTTTTGTTTGTTTATTGACAATTAAAGTTTATTGCTTTTGATACAATGTACTCTCATTGCTTTGCCATAAAATGAATGAAAAACTGGTCTTAAAAAATGTTGTCAATAATATCGATTGACAATAATTTGTAGGACAATTATCTCCCAGCAAAAATTTTTATCGTCACGGGCATATTTTAAACAGTATTTTTATTGTCTTTGCTTTGTATCCAAGGTATCACTGGCATCTTGAAATATTCGGGTGAAACATCAATTCTAAATCTCCAAGGCACATTTGCATTGTATCCGGTTTCACGAAAAGCACTTTAACACATTCCTCATAAGAACCGACTGTGCAAGGCAATCATCCACCACCGACACACCAAATCTTGTATATTGTCAGAGAGTGCAGCGTGGGTGTTGAAGTCACACTGGCAACAGGGCATCTCCATCAATCTCTAATGCCTTCGCAAGGAGGGGGTCTCCGACAGCCTCTGGAAACAGATTGATCTTTTTGTATGCTGTGCACATGTTTGCCTCGTGTCCCCCAAGGTCCTCATTGTCTTCTGTTTGCTCAACATGATGGAATATGCTAATCAGGGAGGCAGCGCTCAGATGAAACGCTAACATGCAAAGTCAAACGGCTGAATAAAACCAAACCCGTTGACTGAGTGTTCCCCTGGTAAACAAAATGTGATGCAAGCAAATTAAATAAACAACAACGTATACAGTATATTAATCATGATCATGCTGCTTCTTCTTCTGAGTTTCCAAGCAAGTGCTTTCTATAGGTGCCAAGATAGGGAATCAAACATTAACACCAGGAGCATGTTCCATGTTGAGTAGCCATTTATAATTGTATTTATCACTTTTACAAAAGCAAAGCAGTGTGCCACACTGCTTGCGGACGTTTTGATACAGGTTTATTACCCACATAAACATGTGTATACACGTCAAGTTTCTGTAAAATGTTCAAGTGGAAAACGAGGACACATAATGCTGTGCCCACCCACACATGCCACATGCTTTCATGTCCTTCGCCTTAACTTTTGATTGGTCCCAACAAGCAAGGCTGGGGTGCTTGTTTACACCCTGGCAGCAGGTTAATTTTTCACAGCGTGCCTTCATGGTAGAAATCTTTGCAATGCATGGGAGACCTCATCAGTCACGATTGTAAACAAGTAAAAAGTTTGGAGCCGCACTAACACTGCAGCCTAACCGATTTCATCACACGCAAACTACTGAAATGTACACATTGCATAACCACAGCTTAGGGCAAGTGAAACAGATTTGTGTTTGGAGGGAAATGATTTGCATTATTGCTGATATCAATATTTAGCAGGGGGAGTATTACTGCCTCACAGTCAGGAGATCTAGGCTGGAATCTTAGTTGGAACATCTCTGCGTGGATATATCTGTATAGATTCTCAGTCATCCAGGTCTTGGTAATCCGGTCATCTGGTTTGAAAGAAGCCATTTATGTTAAGCCAGAAAGGCCCTCTCTAAACTGGGAAGGAACCTTTCGTCTGCTTACAACTACGGCTGCAACGATTATTTTCTGTCATCTTAAGGTTGTTGTTTCAATGAATCAAGTAATCGGTTAGACCCTAGACCAAGGTTCGGCAACCTTTGCCATCAAAAGCCTCCTCTTTCAGTAAAATAAAAATAGTTCAGAGCAGCAAAACATTACACAGTTTATAAACTTTTAGTAGTTTTCATCTTTTTAAAATTTTACAAATTCCACTCTTCACGCTCTGTGTTTGGCCAGTCACAAAGAGCGACCGCCCCTTTGCCATCAATGGATGTTTGATGTTTCATCAATGAATCACCAACTTCACACGTATCATTAAAAAGTAATTAAATAATAAAGTCTTACAGCTCACTTACACACATACACAGTAAACGTATAGCTGAATAATAAACAATAAATATAGCAACTTCTGATCAATCCATGTCAATTTCACACTTAAAATAATTAAGCCCCGACCATTTTGGTTAAACCACGGTCACTCCGAGTACAGATACGGATACAGATCATTTAGATGGGTGAACAGACACAGATACAGATACAGATAGTGGTGTACTTGCTCATCCCTAATTTAAACACTGAACTATGTCTGCCTTTTTGAGTTGTTCCCATATTTGTGTAAAATTAATGCCAGACGTTAAAGCAAAACTTTAACATAAAAAAAGCTCATCAGAGTTCACATATATCAGTGCTGTCTGCTCAGTAGTGTTTACATCACTTGATTCATCACAGGCAATTGAATATGCATGCACTGAATTCATGTAATCAGTTTGCCTACTGGTGATGTTTGTTGCCATTCTATTGATCCTGACTGCTTTGCAGAGAGTGGCATTTGTTTCTGAATAATTTACTGTTTATTTTGTTAATTCTGAGAATAGAGTTTTTTTTGGTATTTTGCACTAAAGACAATTTATTAAACAATTTGTTTCCCATCTATTTGTATTACTCAAAAACATGCATCTAGCTAAATTCAGGTTCCAGTCAAAAAGTATAAAAGTAGCTTTTAATGGGTCAGTTAGGTCCTAAAGATGTTGTGACTGCAGCTGCCCAATGTGATTTTTTTTCATGGGGCCCAGAATTCCTGACAGCGCCCCTGTTCGTGATACAGACATTTTGGAATGAAGGGAGTACAGTTTGGCTAGGGGTGGCCCTGCCTTTGTCCACTTGCTTTTCCCAGTCTCTGGCTGCTTTTAATGCGCTTCGTCATGAGGCGTTTGTCTTACATTTTTCCCTTTCCAGGATGAGTGATTTTTAGTTTGTCAGCACATTCCTTGTTTCTTGAGAGGTAGGGCATTGATAAACACCCTTCTGTGCTCCAGTTCGGCTACAAAGAACGGCAGTACAGTCATCCCTAGCTTATCACGGTTAATTGGACCCAGACCTGACCATGATACTGTACGTGAATTTCAGCAAAATAGGATTCCTAATTAGCTGACTAATTAGTTAATTATTCCTAATGTACTGACATACATCAGTAATTTATCATTCCAAACTGGTAAATTTCCTAACAAAATGAAAACAGCTAAAGTAATTCCAATTTTCAAAAATGGAGACAAACATCAATTTACAAACTACCGACCAGTTTCCTTATTAACAGGTTGGCCAAATTTATTAGTAAGAATGAATTACTCGAGGATAGCCAATACGGATATTCTGTAGAGCTAACATTTCAACCTCCATGGCACTGATGGAAATTACTGAGGAAATTACCAGCGCTATAGACCTCAGAAAGTGTGCAGCTGCAGTAGTTATTGTTACGTCCTTGACGTGGTTTGGACCCCAGATGCAGAGGCAGAGAGCTTGTGTGACTGTTCAGTTCTTTTTAATGGAACAGAATGCAAAAATAGTCTTTTGCTTCTTAGCATAAGAAAAAAAGAACAACACCATGAAGAAGTAAGACTAAACTAGTGAGCTAGCTAGATAGCTGGGAAGCGGCTGGGCCGACCTGGCTAAGTACAAAAACTAGAAATAGTAATCCAAAAGCTGAGCAGGAGTTCACATGTGGTAGCCTGCAGGAGTGAGAACAAAGAACAAGCAGCTCCCAGCTGCAAGCGGTCAGCTTAAGTGGAGTGTGAGCAATCAGCCACAGGTGTGCCCAACCTTCCTGCCTCCAGCCCGCTCAAGGGTTGACTGTGAAAGAGAAAAGCAGGCCAGGAGAAGGCAGGAAAAGAAACACCAACAAACAGAGTAAGACGGCCAATGGCGAATGTGACAGTACCCCACCCTTAACGGACGCCACCCGGCGGCTTACCTGGCTTCTCAAGGAAATTCTTGTAAAAGTCCGAAAGCATGGGGGGTTTGAGAATGAGGGACCGGGAAATCCATGAGCGATCCTCAGGGCTGTACCCCTCCCAGTCCACCAAATACTGGAAACCCCTGGCCCGTCTTCTCACATCCAAAATGGCCTTGACTGTGAATGCTGGGTGGCCGTCAACAAACCTGGGGGCAGGAGGAGGCAGCTCCGGAGGTAACGGGCTTGAAGAGAGACACGTGGAAAACCGGGTGTATCCTGAGGGATTCTGGCAGACGGAGCTAGACAGAGGAAGGATTCAGGACACTTTCCACAGGGTATGGGCCGGTGAATCTGGGTTGGAGATTCTTGGAGTCAGTGTGCAGGGGTAAGTCACGGGATGATAGCCACACCCTCTGTCCCGGCTTGTACTCAGAAGCGGCCGAGCGGTGGCGGCTGGCTAGACGCTGATTGCGCACCGACGTCTGAGAAAGAGCCCCCCGCGTGTTGCGCCAGGCCAGGCGGGAACGGCGAAGGTGGGTGTTCACCGAGGGGACTGCCACCTCCGACTCGAGGGAAGGAAACGCCGGGGGTTGGTACCAATAGGCGACGTGGAATGGGGAGAGGCCAATATCGTAGTTGCGTTCGGCGGGAGTCAGGCGGCGAGAAAAGAAGGCGCAGTTGTGGAGCTTCTGGTCGTTAGTCGAGTACTGGGAGAGGACGGCCCTTATGCCAGTGTCGGAAGCGTCCACCTCGACAACAAACTGAGAAGCGGGGTCGGGATGGATGAGCACAGGTGCCGCCGTGAATAAAGATTTGAGCTTCCTAAACGTTGCGTCAGCCTCTGGGGTCCACGTGAAAGGGACTTTAACGGATGTGAGCTTCGTCATAGGTGTTGCGACCCAACTAAAGTTCATAATAAACCGGCGACAGAAGTTGGCAAAGCCAAGGAACCTCTGAAGAAGCTTTCTTGATGTAGGAACGGGCCAGTCAACCACAGTCTGAACCCTGGCTGGGTCGGGACTAAGTTGGCCACGCTCCACAATGAACCCCAGAAAGGAAACAGAGGAAGAGTGATAAGAGAACTTCTCTGCCTTAACGAATAACTTATTCTCGAGTAACCTTTGAAAGACCACCTGGACGTGCTGGACGTACTCTTCAAGTGAGGAGGAAAAAATGAGAATGTCATCTAAATAAACAAAAACGAAACAGCCGAGCATATCCCGCAGGACGTCATTAATGAAACTTTGAAACGTGGGTTAGCCCGAAAGGCATGACCAAATATTCAAAATGTCTGAGAGGGGTATTGAACGCGGTCTTCCATTCATCACCCTCTCGGACACGAACCAGATGGTAGGCAGAGCGGAGGTCAAGCTTAGTAAAGATTTTGGCGGAATGAAGGGAGTTAAAGGCTGAATCCATTAGCGGCAAGAGGTATTTATTTTTAACGGTAATATTGTTTAGAACACGGTAGTCGACACAGGGACATAGGGACTTATCTTTTGTCTCCACAAAAAAAAAACATCGGCTAATGTTGACGAGGAGGTGCGACTGACGCCGGCCGCGAGGGATGTGGAGTTATATTGTTCTAGAGCCTTACGTAGATGCTTATATACACTCACCTCTGAGGAATTACTGGGAAAAGGTAGCCCTGTGAGGTCAGTTTTTTCCGGGGGATCTATCTGAGCGGACGGAGTGCGTGGACACGTGGATTTGAGGCAGTGGGTCTGACAGAAAACACTTGAGTTAATTATGGTGGCTCTTGTCCAGTTAATGTGGGGATTGTCTTTGAGCAACCAGGTAAGCCCTAGCACAATGGGTGCCGAACGGAAGGAATGATTATGAAGCACATCGACTCAGAATGATTACCTGAAATACGGAGAAAAAGCGGAATAGTTTGGCGTGTGATGGTGACTAGGTGACGCCCATCAAGGGAACGCACAATTTTAGACACAGGTAGTTCAACCACAGGAATGCTAAACTGTTTAACAAAGGACTCATCGCCAAAACTGTCATCTGCCCCGGGGTCGATGAAAGTAGTAACATCTACAACACAACATCCTAATTACAAAATTAGAAAGGTACAGAATCAGAGGGTTAATTTTGAATTGGGTCAAAAGGTACCTAGCTAACAGGAAGCAATATGTACAACTAGAATACACATCTGCAAGTACCTCAGGGGTCAATACTGGGACCAAAATTGTTCAACTTGTATATCAATGATATATATTTTTCTACAAGAGAGGACAGATATGATTTTCGGGAAAAACTAAGCTTGAAACACCTACATGCTAGAATAGGGGTCTCAAACTCGTGGCCCACGGGCCATTTACGGCCCGCCAAGGCACATTTTGCGGCCCGCGACTTGACAAGAAAGACTACTGTAAATGCGAAAACATTGTGGCAAAATGTAATGGACAGTTACAGTTAAATCTGTATGTTGCACGTGAAGTCCAACCATTTGTCCATCCATCCATTTTCTATACCGCTTATCCTCATCAGGGTCACGAGGTTATGCTGGAGCCTACCCCAGCTGACTTCGGGCGAGAGGCGGGGTACACCATGGACAGGTCACCAGCCAATGGCAGGGCACATATCGACAAACAACCATTCACACTCACATTCATACCTATGGACAATTTAGAGTCACCAATTAACCTAACATGCATGTTTTTGGAATGTGGGAGGAAACCGGAGTACCCGGAGAAAACCCGCACACGCACGGGGAGAACATGCAAACTCCACACAGAAATGCCCAACGTAGATTCAAACCCAGTTCTTCTCGATCTCCAGACTGTGACTGTGTGGCCAACATGCTCACCACTCGATGTGCGGCCCTCAACCATCTGCCGTTAAGTGAAATAGCGGACATATGTGATCGTTAACGACATCACTTTTAGCTTTTTCATAAAGTGCTGGTATAAGAGTTTAATTTAAGAGCTGATATCTAGCAACTTCCATGGTTTTCTTGATAATAACCAAAATCACATAAGTTCTTACATGAATAGCTATAGCATTGTACTGCCAAAAAATGGAACTGTTATGAGCTATTTTTGTTGTCATTGTTATTTGTCCAAACAAGGGTACCTTTAGTTATGTCAGGCATTAAAATGAACATGAAACTGAAGAAACTAGGGTGGTATAATCATTTTTTCCATGGCTGTACTGAAAGCCAGCGCTCTCAACAACTGAATATGGTCGTAATCTCATGGCTATAAAAACTCCAATACCATGTGTTACTGTTTTGGCCCGGTCAGAGTTGTTTGCTAGAGGTTGTTAATATGCTGACGTTATTGGTGTTTGCACTAAGCTGGTTTTCTTTCTTGTAGATGTAACGTTCACTGCCGTGTTAAGATGCGTTTCCTGCAGCATACCCGATATCATTATAGATATTATCGTTATCGTGAGCCTTACTCCCAATACTTGATGAGGCCCAGCCTCACCCAGACTCTGCCTCCAGTGGCCCCCGGGTAAACTGAGTTTGAGACCCCTGTGCTAGAACAACACTATTATGGAACAGATTGAGTAAGGAACTCAAACAAAGCACCAAGATGAGCAAATTCAAGAAACAACACAATCAGTTGATGTTTGCAAAATACAAGGCGAGTCTTGAACTTGTTGTGTTTATTTGTATAAATTATTATTATATATTATTATATTGGTTATTTTATATGATTACTATTTATTATGATTGTGGGAAAACCTTGACAATTATATTACCATATTGTTACATTACCTTATCACTTTTCTATGTATTAAAAAGATCACACATGACATACAGGAAGTGAATAAATGGATGGGGGTAGGATTAAATAAGCCTTGCTTCTTCCTACTCCTTTTGGACATGTGGAACTGTGAATTGTACTATGTGATGCATTCCACTGTAACTTGTATGCATGTTCAAATAAATTAAACCATTACCGTTACCATAATTTATTAACTAAATATTTTCGTAGTTAGAGCATAGAAAACCAATATAGGACCTTATAAATATGTTTTTTAACATTATTCGAGCCGTCTATTCATGAAATAACACCCCTGTTATCACCTTTACACATGTATTACCTAATATAGCCACCCACGCATGTCAGCATTGGGAGAGTTCCTTGTTGTTGTTTTTGTCACTTCTGTGACTTCTTGCGGTGGCTAATGTAACATTACTGACCTATCTAATGACCAGTGTAGAATACTACATATCAACGTGTCTCAATGCATTTTCTGAAATAGATGATTATTTTTAGGCGTGAAAATGCTTAATTTACGGCCATACATAAAATGTCCTTAAACATGCATATTTTTTGAGTAATAATAAGCTGAAGTCAACCACAGCAATGACTTATTAATTCATGTATTTTGAAAAAACGTGATAGCGTGAAGCTGTGAAATTTGAAGCGTGATGTGGCGAGGGACGACAGTACTTACATTATTGGGTGTACCCGTCTTGTTTAGACTGGTCCTGCATGTGACGAATACACAGTTGTGTACAGACCAGCTGATAGCTTTGCCAGTTTAAAACTGTCCATATTCCATTGTTTGTTGACGTTAGCATTGTCTCTTCACACACAGACTGTTGGCTTAGTTAGTTTTATTGAGAATACATGCTTTATCCTTTATCTTTGCTGCAATAACATGTGGATTTAGCTTTTTCTTTATGCATTAGAAATAGACTACATGATATTTTATTTATATTGACAATGTTTTATTCATACTTTACTCTTTGCTGCTGTAACAGGAA